>NC_091120.1:11183207-11483207 GCF_040183065.1 Periplaneta americana
TTGTGATAAAGTCCGGCAGTCCCTGACGTCATTAGGTAACGAATTCCAGAGGCGAGATATTTCTACAGTATAGGAAGATGAGTATAAATACGTTCTATGATGAGGGATAGAAAGAAGTGCTTGATGTCGGTTTCGAAGAGTTGTAAGAAATTGAAAGCGCGATAACAGATAATTCGGAGTAGAAGTATGCATGATTCTAAACAGAAGAGACAGTGAATGTATTGTTCTTCGTTCCTTCAGACGCACCCATGAAAGAGAGGGAGGAGGAAAAAGAGAGAGAAAGAGAAAAACAGACAGTGTTAACAAAATGAAGGTCCGAATTCAGGTCTCATTGCAAAGAGCAAAATTCGCACTTTAACTTCAATTTTAAGCAAATATAAAGGCACTAAATTAAGATCAAACAAGAAAAAAAATCCATTGCATATCAAAGCAGATCTCCTTTCTTGTGAACTGTCATTCCCTTCCAATTAGTGAGTTGACACAGCAGGCCTATCACTTTCAATACTCCAAAGAAAACATTGACTTCGCTCCGTGAAGAAAGCGCACCGGAGGAAAGCACTCTTTGAAGGACGTCGACAAGAGCGTCTCAAGAGCTCGATTCACAGTGAAAATAAATCTGCATGCCGTGAAAACAGGCTGAGACTATTTGACAAGACTCATCCACTGTTTTCAGACCAATTAAAAATGTTCTACCTTGAAAGGGTAGTTCTGTAAGACGCCCCCACCGTGAGACAAACGCTAAAAGCATCCCGGAAAGACTACAGCCGTTTAAATATTTAAACGCGTTGGATCGAACAGCTTTGGGACCAGCCGTTTAAGGAGCAAATAATAGTAGAAAGCGTTAATTTGAGTTCGTGCTGAAGAAAGCTATTTCAAGAGTCTCTCCACCTGCACCTACAGATATCACAGCGTTCATTACAACAATATGCATACAAAAGACATTACTATTCACAAAGAATCACTGTCTACTGTAAGCGTCAAGACCATCGTCTGTTACTGCAAAGGAAATGGAAATTTTCAATGATTTATAAATCCAAAACAAGTACTGTTAAAAGGAATCAGTTTACAGTGTTCCATAAACTTTATTCTGGAAATTCACAAAGGTTTGTGCGCTCTTTGTGTTATATGGCACACATCAGCTAGTTCATCACAATCTATATCATTCTAATGTGTTTATGGTGAAACATGATAATTGTCACTAGGGCTATGATTTTGATGAAATTGCATCTTTTTTCTAGTAAGCCAGAAACATAGCTGCTTTAGTATTTATATGTTATGTGATAAACTGAGTGTTTTAAGACATATTTATTAGGGCATTTTTTCTGCATTTTTTGTCTGTTTCAACTTATAAGAGCATCCTTTGTTTTATTCGGTCATTTTTTTGGCATTTTCATTTAATTTTGGCCATAAATTTCCATTATTAATGTAAAATAGTATTTATTTCCTTTTATATTTCCTTTCCATATTTTGTCCATTAATACTCATTATTTTGTATAATATTTTAATCGTTTTTCTACATAAATATTGCCATTAAAACGTAGTAAACCCCACATAATGGATCAGTCCAACCACCCCTTCAATATAGACTCCTCTATACCTGCTAATTCCGGATAAGAGTGGCCTTGTGGTAGACTACATGGAAACTAAAAGTAAAGTAAATCCATGGTGCTACAGCTGCTGACCTCACGTCCACTTGCCGACGCAGAGGTGAACGATCATACATGGAAACTACACGAGATAAAATAATTAATTAAACTGTACTACTTAGAAAAAATTATGTAAAATTTAATTTAATTACTAGTCTAAATATTTAGTAATACAAAACCTCTTCGGCGGCCGGGTAGCTCAGTTGGTAGAGCAGCTGGCTACGGACTGAAAGGTCCGGGGTTCGATCCCAGGTGGTGACAGGATTTTTTCTCGTTGCCAAACTTTCAGAACGGCCCCGAGGTTCACTCAGCCTCTTATAAAATTGAGTACCGGGTCTTTCCCGGGGGTAAAACGCGGTCAGAGCGTGATGCCGACCACACCACCTCATTCTAGTGCCGAGGTCATGGAAAGCATGGGGCTCTACCTCCATGCCCCCCAAGTGCCTTCATGGCATGTTACGGGGATACCTTTACCTTACTTTTACCTTACAAAACCTCTTCTCCTACTAAGGCAATTATGTAAGATCAATTTTAGGGCATTTTTAAGGTCATTTCTGAATGATTTTTAGGTCATGAATGCATTTTTTTAGGACATTTTTTCATGATTTATAGGTCATCAAAATCCTAGCCCTAATTATCACAATCTCTCTCTTGGGATTTCGCATCTCATCTTAGAACTTACTCTGACAGTAAATATGTGTATGATTGGAATACTATTCAAACACGGCAGGCACGATTCCGTTTTAGACAATACAGAATGTCACAATAACAATGATCCAGGTCGTCGCAGAGTTTGGATCATTACTCCAACGCAGAGGCAAAGGTGCTCCCAACCATGTTTTGTGTGAAACAATCGTTGAAGGTTGGTAGTAGCAGTAGCAGTAGTAGCATGAATAATGGAAATAATTGACACCTGAAGTACAAAAACAAAAACATCATTCGCCATACAATGGAATATCTAGAAATATCTCAATTGTTGAACTGTTAACGTAGACTTCATGTTAGGCCGTAATCACAATGGCAATTAAACATAAGTAGCCTATAACTCAAGCACAAAATCCTTGTACCTATGTTATTTAATGGAGGCATTCGCAATTACATAAGCGTGAACTATTATTATTATTATTATTATTATTATTATTATTATTATTATAACTATTTCTTACCAGTGTTTATTATTGTCACACTAACATTAGTTATCCAATTTTCATTATTTACTTTCATGTTGTTTTGTGCGAGATCGTGCGTATTTGCTCGTTTTCCGCACAGAACCAATACGCGGTAAGTGTGAAATACCACATTAAGTATTCCCAACGTAACACACATAACAATTTCCCTCTTCTTACCGCTTAAGCGCGACATTCATTTTACTGCTTTAGGCTTTTAACATATTTTTAGAGACATTTAACATAGTAACAATTATAAATTGGAAACTTACCACTGCAATTTCACCTAAATTGCACTGTTAATTATTGTTTTTAAATATTTGCAAAAATTAAGTAAAGTCTACTACTCCACGAAACTTATTGCATTCCTGATACAAGTAACATTAAGGGAGCCGTGAAAAAATCAACAAGATTCCAGAAGCCAATGTTATTACTGCAATATGTTATATAAATAATATTGTTAAAATATTAAAATGAAAAATAAATCATTACATAACCTTACCGTTTGTTTTAAGTTCGCATTTATAGACTGGGGGAAAAAAAGACAGACGTATATCACGGCCTCCTGGAATATAGTAAACACAGAAAACATTTTATAGCAACAATGTTGAAGAAAGATATTTTGGTTTTCCGAAGTTGCCGTCATTAAACAGAAACCAAGATGGAGATTTCATTGCAACTAATTAGAAATTCGTCTTTCAGGTATGTAATAAACGATCTTCGCACAAAATAATGTACAATACACGAGCGGTATGTTTGTTTTCATGTTCTCGGAAATTAAAAAAGCTCAACTACGTTTCGCTTTTTCAATCTTTTCCTCGAACATGAAAACGTCAACATACCGCTCTTGTAACGTATATTACTATTATGATCTAGATATTAATGTAATAACTATGTAAGCAAATGTATTTAATTAGAATTAGAGTCTGGCTGGGCGGAAGAGAAGGCCTACTGGCCTTAGCTCTGCCAGATTAAATAAATAAATTATTATTATTAAATAAATAAATTATTATTATTATTATTATTATTATTATTAAATCTAAACATAAACTTAAGGGGAGAGGATGGTATTTTTTTTTAACTTTTTTCCTATTTGGGGTAAATTATTTATTTTTTGTATGTAGAGAGCTCAAAGCTGTGACAACTCAACCAAATAAAAATATTTTGAAAAAAAATTATTAGGGGGCCCAAATTTGAAAAAAAAAAAAACCCAATGCAGGATTTTACTAATACCGATATATCTAAACCGTTTTTAAAGATAGATTCAAACAGTTTTTGCAATGTATTTGCGTATGTTCTACAAACTGTATGTAATAGAATTTTGATATTAGTCCCTACGTGTGTAAAATAAACAATTAAAGTTCAATAACAATTTTCTGATTTCCTTTCTTGCAAACAAACGGACGTATTTTTAAATGAAATCAATTAACAAAATTCTGTTACAGAGAAACGTTTCCTAATAGTCTAAAGAATGTGTGTTCTAAATTTCATGCATGTATCTTTAATAGTTCAGAAATTATATCCATTTTGTCTGGCAATGTAGCAAAAAAAAAAAAATGAAGTTACTGGAAACCGATAAAAGCGAGCGTGTGATTTAAAAATTCATAGCGCAGGAAGTTTAAAAATGACGTCTCAACATCCGATAAGGGCATAAATACCCACAAAAGTTATGCACTGCATTCCACACATATCAAAGGGTATTTTAAAGAAAAAAAAATTTGAAAATTTAATTTACCGGAAACAACAATAAAAGTGGGCGAGTGATTTAAAAATCCATAATGCAGGAAGTTTAAAAATGGTGATCCACACATCACAGGGTATTTTAAATAATTTTTTTTTGTTGAAAATTTAGTCATTTTTCATCAAAAATACCATCCTCTCCCCTTAAGGCACATTCACAATGAAAGTTAAAATATAAACGTAACATGAACACAGAAGTTTGCGGTCAGCTTACTAAATGAAATCATTCACAATGATTCACATAAACACTGGCATTAATATTGCCGTTAGATGTTAACACGAAAGTTTGCAAACTACAAACTTCCACGTTTATGCTTATGTGATTTCGAAACTAACTTACACAATCGTAGAGCGCGGAAGTATACAACAGAATATAAAGAAAATGACGTCGTTGTTATGTTTCCATGGATACCAAGTATCTTTATGGTTAGGTTTATATTCCCAAATTGACTGATGGTACAACTTTTTTATTTTACGGTAACGTTCATATTCTCAAGTTAAATTCCCATTCACAATGAAAATTAAACATAACCGTAACATAAACACAGAAGTTTGCGCCCAGGCTACCAAATGGGATCATTCACAATGATTCACATAAGCATGTCAGCGCGTTTGGCTGCGAAACCAGGTGGCTCGGGTTCGAATCCCGGTAGGGAAAAGTTATCTGGTTGAGGTTTTTTCCAGGGTTTTCCCTCAACCCAATACGAGCAAAGGCTGGGTAACTTTCGGTGCTGGACCCCGGGCGCATTTCACCGGCATTATCACCTTCATATCATTCAGACGCTAAATAACCTAGATGTTGATACAGCGTTGTAAAATAACCCAATAAAATTTAAAAAAAAATTCACATAAGCATTGACATTAACATTACCGTAAGACGTTAACATGAAAGTTTGCAAACTCCAAACTTTCATGCTTAGGCTTACGTGATTTACAAACAGAACACAATCGTGGAGCGCTGAAGTATACGACAGAATATGAGGAAATGACGTCGTTGTTATATTCCCATGGTTACCAAGTATGTTTGCTGTTATGTTTTCTCATCGTGAATGATGGTATGACTTCTTGATTTTACCGCAACGTTTATATTAAGTTAACGCTTACGTTATGTTTAATTTTCATGGTGAATGAGCCTTAACGCTTACGTTTATGTTTAATTTTCAGGAACAGTTCTTTTAGGTGCTGTAAACCTACGACACCAGACCCCACAGCTGAGCAGGAATCCATGCTGAGGATTGTATGATCCGCCTTCAGCCCGGGTTTGAAGTAGTGAACTCAGTACCCCATGACTGGCAACGCCGAGGGTAACTCCACCTTCTTCCGATCGTGTAATTTTGTTTCCAATAATTACCAACACCGGTAAAAAATTTTCACTTTGATTTTCTGTCAGGCGTAAATGTAGTTACAACCTTGTAAAAGTGTTTACTGTAAGTTTTGTTTGGTTTTCTACTGATTAATATTTGCAATGTTGCTCCTTTCCTGACTATGTGTAATAAGAGTGTTGGAAACCACTACCTCAGAGATGATGAATTCATCAACTTCGTCACATAATCAACAGCGGTAAAATACCTATGAGGAAGTTCAGATTGGAAGTTAAATTAGATTACATGTTGCGGCAATCTCTATGCAAAATGCGTGTCGCGATATCACACACTGAAGCATATGCAAAAAAGTGATATTCTTTGAACAGTTTCAGTTCTATTCCATAAAAGTTCTATTCCATAAAAAGTGATAACAAAATGACACTCTTTCTTTACATACAAACATTTTTATGTGACAGGCGCAGAAAAACAATGAACAACTATTTTGGCAGATATTCAAGCCGTAGAGTCATTACGTAATACAAATAGTGGAGTCCCTCAGGGAACAGTATTGGGACTCTTATTATTTATTATTTTTGTTAATGATCTATCAAGCAGTATTTCTACTCACACTATAATGTTTGCAGACGATACTACTTTTGTTGCCTGTGGACATTAATTATGCGATTTG
Organism: Periplaneta americana; assembly: GCF_040183065.1. NCBI lineage: Eukaryota > Metazoa > Arthropoda > Insecta > Blattodea > Blattidae > Periplaneta > Periplaneta americana. The sequence continues at coordinate 11,189,752 of NC_091120.1, forward strand.
AAACAAGCAAATGAATCAATATGACAAAAGCGTCTGAATGGTTTGAAGCCAACAGTATGCTTTTAAATAAAGATGGAGCTGATTCTCCTTATTTACTTTGAAACATTTAATTCGTAATTTAACTTTCTTTTGAGATTGATATTACATTTTTAGATGCTCACATTGATATCAATTAAATTGGGTAACCCATATGTGTTGATTATTTGAAGAAAATATTATTCAAAGCTATTTAATTCCAAATTAATAATCAGTTATCAGATATGGCTTAATTTTTTGGTGAGGTATTAGCAAGGTTAATGAAATCCTTCTATTGCAAAAGAAAATAATGAAAACTGTCTTTATACAACCACATGTAGATCTCCATTTTTCAACCTAGGTATTTTGACCAGGACCACACTTGAGACAACACAGGACACCACATAAAAAGAAACAACTAATCCCGCTGACGGAATATAAATCACTTTTAATGTCCACGCCTGGAATGAAACCACGGACCACTCGGAACAAACGTGGAAGCGTGTATTCTTACCTACAGAGTCAAGCCGTCTCTGAAATGTGTTTCCCGGAAAACTGCATTATACGTGTGATGTCTTATCGCATAAAATATCTTTTACTCTCTCTCTTCCAAAATATAGTATAGAAAGAGGTAATTAATTCTATTCCAAAATATGGTATAGATTTGTTAAAGTTCTCAGTAATATAATGTAACTTTAATACAACTTCTACGTAATTGGTTGACAAATTAACATAAGAAAAACATAAAAATAGGATACATTTCATTCTGTGTGATGTTAAATTAGTAAAAGAAAAAACAAACATTGTTTTGAGAGAGACAAATTAACATAGAAACTGCAATAAATTACAACCTGTTTTTATACGACTGTTGTGCCTAGATGGTCTATCCAACATTGATTCGGTTGTCGTTACATTTTCTGCAACAGAACACCACAGCCGGTGGCCATTTGATTTCTGTTTATAATTAACTATGTAAATATTATAGTTTGATGCACTGCAGAAGATTAGAAATATTCATAACTGCACTGTGTGGTAATCCTTTCACTACTGAACACCGCGAAACATTTTGTGCACGCATGCGCAATAATAAAACTTGTTTTGTTTGTTAAGGCCCATTCACAATGAAAATTAAACATAAACATAACGTAAGCATAAAACCTTGTGTCCATGTTATTTAATGAAAGCATTCACAATGAATTACATAAGCATAAACTTAATCTTAATCATAAGACGTTAACATGAAAGTTTGCAAACTCCAAACTTTCATGCTTATGTTTATGCGATTTGGAAACCGTACACAAGCGGAAAGCGTGTTTTCACTTTTTGTTTAACATCTCATGGGCTTTGCCTACAGGCAATATTTTGATTTATTGGCCGTGATGATAGCTAGGCGCGCAACATGGAATCATATGACGAAAAGTTGATTATTTTACATCTCCGTTTCTTTGATTTCAAGTATTGAAAGCCATATACTGATGACATTGTAGTTATTAGAAACATAAGTTGAATAGCTACATCGTCAGTCTTTGTGCAATTCTCCATTTTTATGTAATAGATTCTGTAGTTTTGTTGATTCGGTATGTTTGTTTCCACACACGTGTTATGTTTACGTTATGTTTAATTTTCATTGTGAATGGGCCTTGGCTACTTAAGTTTGTGGCATATGTTTATGTGCTTATGTTAATGTTTACGTTATGTTTAATTTTCATTGTGAATGAGCCTTTACTATACCATATTTTGGAACGGAGGGAGTATATTCTATTACAGATTTACAGTTTGTGTATGTGAAAACCTGTCTGTATCACATAGCTGCTAGAAATGAAGATAGCTTTCAGTATTCACAAAGAGAATATTGCAAACTGATGATAAGTTACATAAAATATCATTAAATATTTTCCAGTTCCGATCATTTCAGAAAAATACTGTGATAATAAAAAAAAACTGCGCCGGTATACCCATTCAAGTTCCATACATTTCCTGTACATTTCGCTGCGAGTAGTTTTTGTAATGAAAATGCAAATATCTCATTTCAGTGAAAATTCCCGGGAGCTAGTAATCCTGTGGGATTGCGAAGGCAGTTCTTCAATCCAGGACACACAGGTGGCATTGGAACCGGACCCATGTTGGCGAGAGCAACGTTCGGAACGAAGTAATTTTGCAGCCAAATCACTGGGGGATGAAGCATATTTTTTAGATTACATTTCATATAAACGATTCCAAAACGCCAAAAATGTAGCCAGAAGCTAATGGCAACGCAGGATGATTGGGAGGGGAAACAAATGACATACAATACATATCGAAGAAAAAAATGCAATACGACATCAGTGTCCATAGTACCATATAATATGTATATCACAGACGATTTACTCAACCGTAACTCCGTACATGTATGATTTAGATTTAGAATACACAAAAATACCATCATATGAATAAATTAATGTAGCTAGTTCTATTCTACGCTTCAGTTGCGTCTTGAATGCATGTTTCCTTCACTGTGTTAAAGTAATACATCTTCGGTAGTTGTTAGTACGTCCATCAACAAATCTGATACTTGCAAAATCCATTTTTAAGGGTGATAGCTAGAGCATGGATGTTTGGCAAAATGCCTTATTTACTAGGTGAAAGTAAATCATTATTAACTGCATAGATATAAATGTGATGTCCAATAAATCAAAGTGATAGGGCAAATTTTTATCTTGCCTTTTAAGGTGTTTCTTACTAACAAATGCCTTTTTTTTTTTTTTTTGCCATTTTAAAGCAATATTTCTTGTTTATTTGCAATTTTCTAATGAATTGTAATGTAATGTGTATGAAATTTAAATATTTGAAAGAATGACCCATTCTCTATCATCATAACCCACCTCCCTCAAATCCATTTTTTATATTATCTTCCCATCTACGTCTAGGCTTCCCTAGAGGTCTTTTTCCCTCCGGCCTCCCAACTAACACTCTATATGCATTTCTGGATTCGCTCATACGTGCTACATGCCCTGCCCATCTCAAACGTCTGGATTTAATGTTCCTAATTATGTCAGGTGAAGAATACAATGCGTGCAGTTCTGTGTTGTGTAACTTTCTCCATTCTCCTGTAACTTCATCCCTCTTAACCCCAAATATTTTCCTGAGAACCTTATTCTCAAACACCCTTAATCTCTGTTCCTCTCTCAACGTTAGAGTCCAAGTTTCACAACCATAAAGAACAACCGGTAATATAATTGTTTTATAAATTCTAATTTTCAGATTTTTTGACAGCAGACTGGATGATAAAAGCTTCTCAACCGAATAATAACAGGCATTACCCATATTTATTCTGTGTTTAATTTCCTCCCGAGTATCATTTATATTTGTTACTGTTGCTCCAAGATATTTGAACTTCTCCACCTCTTCGAAACATAAATTTCCCATTTTTATATTGCCATTTCGCACAATAGTTCCGTCACGAGACATAATCATATACTGTGTCTTTTCAGGATTTACTTCCAAACCTATTTCTTTACTTACTTCCAGTAAAATCCTCGTGTTTTCCCTAATCATTTGTTGATTTTCTCCTAACATATTCACGTCATCCGCATAGACAACCCTCTCTGTTATCCTGGACTTTCCTGATGGCATACTCTAGAGACTAACTTTACTAACAATACTAAATAAAAGTAATTTATTTCGGAGCTTAATCTGCTAATAATCATTCTTTAATACTATTGGTGTAATATGAATAATGATCGACAATACACAGTTACAAAATATAATATTGTAATATCTTCACGATACCAACAATCAACTTTATGATTTTATTAAATATTAAGTTCGTTCTCATAGAAGTTGTCACGTAGCATTTGCAATTGTTTGCTTTCATATTTTCAAATCTTACTGTTACAATTTTGTGCTACACGTGTTTATTATTGTAGGAGAAAGAAATTTGAGTGAGGGACAGTCAGTTATTGTCGGGTGACAGAAGGTATAAGATCGGTTAGCTAGAATGCCTAAATTCAGTAAACCATTGAAAAGTAAACTTCATGCTTACGTTAGTGAATTTGGTGCCCATGTGTTTTCAACCGATGGAACAATTTTGTTGTGTAAGGTTTGTGAAAAGACAGTTAACCACGAAAAAAAAGTACTTTATAAGTCAATATGCATCACCTACGAAGTGAATATGTGAATTATGTTGATATAATTTAAATTTATTGCTGAAATATATTTCTTTTTAAAATTTATAATGCCTTTTTCAAATATTATTGTGCCTTTTTTCTTCCCGATTCATGTTCATATAACTTATTTTCGTCCCCTATGTCGTGTGAGGATTGTTTGATTAAGTTTTGACATCATTTCGTTACACCCTGTATAACAAACTATGGACCACAGCTGGCTAGATATCTGGTTCGGATATCGCAATAGGCAATTCAATTTCATTCTTTCAACAGAGGTAGAAGTCTTTGAATAATACGTATTTCCAAAATCAAAGACTTCTTAACAGATGAGAGTATGCTGACCGTTTTCAATCTCCGCATTGTTCACAAAGTGTATCTCTGGTCTTTCAGAGAGGGCCATGGCATTCGCTACAGCTTCCTATCTTCTTTATTTCTCCAGCCAATGCTGTGTATTTGTTGATATTGTAACGTGGCGTTCAGGTGTGTTTTAACGAAATTGCCACATCCAATATTTCAAGAGAATTGTTTATTTTATCCATCGCTATTACATCATATCTATTGACTAACCTGGTTCTTCTGTGTAAAAAGTCCTGCCCTAGAGGATCTTGTATTATTCATTTCCGCCGAAATATCAGAGTCGTGGTAGACTGTGTATACATCGATAAGCTCATGTTTTAATTTTTCCACGTGATCATGCGAACAAATATAACTTGTTTAAGGTAGCGTACTCAGCAGATGTTTTCGCATACTTCAATAATCAAACACCAACCTTCGAGGCAATAATGTGACATTTACGTTGAACATCAGATTGGAGATTATGTGAAAAAATAACTTGATTAAGGTAGCGTACTCAGCAGATGTTTTCGCATACTCAGCAGATGTTTTCGCATACTTCAATAATCAAACACCAACCTTCGAGGTAATAATGTGGACATTTACGTTGAACATCAGATTGGGGATCATGCGAACAAATATAACTTGTTTAAGGTAGCGTACTCAGCAGATGTTTTCGCATACTTCAACAATCACAACACCAACCTTCGAGGTAATAATGTGGACATTTACGTTGAACATCAGATTGGGGATCATATGAACAAATATAACTTGTTTAAGGTAGCGTACTCAACAGATGTTTTCGCATACTTCAACAATCACAACACCAACATTCGAGGTAATAATGTGGACATTTACGTTGAACATCAGATCGGGGATCATGTGAACAAATATAACTTGTTTAAGGTAGCGTACTCAGCAGATGTTTTCGCATACTTCAACAATCACAACACCAACCTTCGAGGTAATAATGTGGACATTTGCGTTGAACATCAGATTGGGGATCATGCGAACAAATATAACTTGTTTAAGGTAGCGTACTCAGCAGATGTTTTCGCATACTTCAACAATCACAACACCAACCTTCGAGGTAATAATGTGGACATTTGCGTTGAACATCAGATTGGGGATCATGCGAACAAATATAACTTGTTTAAGGTAGCGTACTCAGCAGATGTTTTCGCATACTTCAACAATCACAACACCAACCTTCGAGGTAATAATGTGGACATTTACGTTGAACATCAGATTGGGGATCATGCGAACAAATATAACTTGTTTAAGGTAGCGTACTCAACAGATGTTTTCGCATACTTCAACAATCACAACACCAACATTCGAGGTAATAATGTGGACATTTACGTTGAACAACAGATTGGGGATCATATGAACAAATATAACCTGTTTAAGGTAGTGTACTCAACAGATGTTTTCGCATACTTCAACAATCACAACACCAACATTCGAGGTAATAATGTGGACATTTACGTTGAACATCAGATTGGGGATCATGTGAACAAATATAACCTGTTTAAGGTAGCGTACTCAGCAGATGTTTTCGCATACTTCAACAATCACAACACCAACCTTCGAGGTAATAATGTGGACATTTGCGTTGAACATCAGATTGGGGATCATGCGAACAAATATAACTTGTTTAAGGTAGCGTACTCAGCAGATGTTTTCGCATACTTCAACAATCACAACACCAACCTTCGAGGTAATAATGTGGACATTTGCGTTGAACATCAGATTGGGGATCATGCGAACAAATATAACTTGTTTAAGGTAGCGTACTCAGCAGATGTTTTCGCATACTTCAATAATCACAACACCAACCTTCGAGGCAATAATGTGACATTTACGTTGAACATCAGATTGGGGTAATAAAAAGTTACGGTTACGGGCAAGCCGCAGTACTGCTCTCATTGGGAACTGCCGTCTTACACACGTGAAGGAAAGCTTTAGGCGTATATCATGTACAGCAGCCGTGGCGAAAATGTGACTCATGAGCACATTGTGGCTCGCAATGATAACTATGCGCTTCCTACCTCCCCCAACCCCAACCCCCACCCTCTCACTCACTGGAGTCAAATTCCTTTCCATTTGTATTTGTCTCTGACCTGCGAGTAGCGTATCGTCTCAATGTCTCTCTCGAAACCATGTACCTCTACAAAAACGAAAGTTTCAAGTAGGATGGGAGGATGCATTTTTTTTCCTGCGAATATGAGGAGAATATTAAACGTACGATTTGTTCACAAGTATTACGAGGAAAACGGTTGTATAACATAAAACGGCATTATACTACATGTTACTGATGAAACATTAAAAGGTTTATTATTATTATTATTATTATTATTATTATTATTATTATTATTATTATTGTCATCATCATCATCATCATCATCATCATCATCTCTGTACGTCGATCCTTTTTCAGCAGATGTACGAATAATGCGGTTAGATCTTCAATTTGAACTCACTGATTTACTATGTGATGTTAAAGGAAAGCTAGATAATATATAAGGACTTGACAAATGTTGAACTTTTCAAATCTTTGCCAAAAAAATAAATATCCCAAGCTTCGTTCTTTCGCTTGCTCTTTTGAACCCATGTTCGTTACAACTTACGTTTGTGAAAGATTATTTTCAAGAATGAAAATAGTAAAAACCAAATTTAGATCACGACTGACAGACAAAAAATACCTTCGTGATCAACTACGACTTGCAGTAAGTGACATAATTCCTGATTTTGAAACTCTGTCGCGGAGACATTCTGAAGAGAGTTAATTTCAGGTTGTAATAATGTGTCCTATATTTTCTTGTTTATTTCTTTCTTCGTTACACATACTAAACATTAGTTTGTAATCTTGTACTGTATAAAATTACATTCAAGTGCTTGACGTAAGGAAAATGAAAATCCGTTAATAAGTCAGACAGTTGCTTCACTTCCCCTTCGGGTGTCCGCCTCCCTCCATAGGTGCTATGCACGTTGCAGGTTACACTGTGGCTCGGCGCACGATCACATTTTCGCCACGACTGACGTACAGTAATCCTTGAATTCATATCGCCAAAATAATGTACCATCGTCGTAACACCAGTTCAATCGAAGCTAACAATTGCACAAATGACACAACGTCGTTAGATAACACACTAGAACATAACCAATCTACAAACAATAGGGTAAGGCTTCACATCTCTGCTGCGATTAGAACAATTTTCACTACTTTTATAGTTAGAAGTGACATCTTTTCTCTATTTGATAGCATGTTTACATCAGGCTGCAACGATAAAGTAATCTAAGAGCTGCTATAATGTTTATTAATGCCGGAAATAGCACAAAGCCCTTCTCTGCAATTGCACGTTGCATTGTGTACGAAGTTTTGTTAGCAGAGCTGTATCAACATTCTCCTTCCCTGCCTTGTCCCGCGTCTCACACAACGACGAAACCCTTGCGCTACAAAACAAAGACAGCGATCAAGAGTCTGCGAGCGAACCAATATGGCCAACGTGTATCCCGAGGACATTTCAGGAAATACAATTCCACTTGCAATCAAGAGGGAGAGGAGGAAGAGGTAGAAAGAAAGAAAAACTAATCCATATGCAGCACGAATTCATTATATTCAAATGTCACAATATAGACGTGGAATCGAGCAGCAGAAGGCAGGTACAAAAAAACTACCAGACGTAGTTCTTGTACGGCATAGAGAGCTCAGGCCTTGTAGCTTTCGCCGTGGACATTCGCACGGAAACAAAGACAGGCACTTCTCTCACTGACAGACGAGCCTCTTCGGATCCTTGTTTTCTATATTTATCTACAGTAATGTCATGAAGTCACAGGAGAACTGCACGCATTGTATAATTCACCTGACATAATTAGGAACATTAAATCCAGACGTTTGAGATGGGCAGGGCATACAGCACGTATGGGCGAATCCAGAAATGCATATAGAGTGTTAGTTGGGAGGCTGGAGGGAAAAAGACCTTTAGGGAGGCCGAGACGTAGATGGGGAAAAAATATTAAAATGGATTTGAGGGAGGTGGGATATGATGGTAGTGACTGGATTAATCTTGCACAGGATAGGGACCAATGGCGGGCTTATGTGAGGGCGGCAATGAACCTCCGGGTTCCTTAAAAGCCAGTAAAAGTAAGTATCTACAGTAATGTAACAAGAGGTCCTGGATTTGTCGATACATCCACGAGCGAAGCCCGTTTTTCTTTGCAGACTTCTCTAGGTTGTTTCTCGCTATGGGATTTAGACTGAGTCCACAATTTTTTTTTTTTCGGTCTATAATAAGAATATCTGCTCTTCAAGTTGATCCGTCAGCAGAAAGGCACCCAATTTCCTCGTAAACCTCGTACTTATCAGCCCGGCGAAGTTCATTGGCAATCATGGAGCGAATTTTATCATGACTGTAAATTCTCAGTAATTCTCCCTTCCGGCAAAAACCCAGTACATAGGTTAGTCAGTACTTGTTTGTATACGATAGGGATAAGTAATAGTAATATGCGTTACAAGAGCGGTATGTTGACGTTTTCATGTTCGAGGTAAAGACTAAAAAAGCGAAACGTAGTTGAGCTTTTTTAATTTCCGAGAACATGAAAACAAACATACCGCGTGTATCGTACATTATTTTGTGCGAAGATCGTTTATTACATACCTGAAAGAGGAATTTCTAATTAGTTGCAATGAAATCTCCATCTTGGTTTCTGTTCAATGACGGCAAATTTTCAAAACAAAAATATCTATGAATAATTTCGAGGGAAAAATTGTTCCGGGTTCGACGTACCATTGGTACGTTTAACCAAAAATCCCGGGTTCGATACCCGGCCCCGGAACAATTTTTCCCTCGAAATTATTCAAATTAACTTTACAGGGAGTTATTCCTGAAAGCTTAATTTGCAAAAATATCTATCTTCAACATTGTTGCTTTAAAATGTTTTCTGTCTTTACTATACTCCAGCAGGCCGTGATTGTCTTCCCCCCCCCCCAGTCAATAAATGCGAACTTAAAACAAACGGTAAGGATATGCAATGATTTATTTTTAATTTTAATATTTTAACAATATTATTTATATAACATATTGCAGTAATAACATCAACAATTTTAATTTTGCCGGTCTTGTTGATTTTTTCACGGCTTCCTTAATTTTACTTGCATCACGAATGCAGTAACTTTGGTGGAGTTGTAGAGTTTACTTAATTTTTGCAAATATTTAAAAACAATAATTAACAGTGCAATTTAGGTGAAATAGCAGTGGTAAGTTTCCAATTTATAATTACTACTATATTGAACGTCTCTAAAAATAATATGTTAAAAGTCTAAAGCAGTAAAATCACTATGGCACTTAAGCGGTAAGAAGAGGGAAATTGTTATGTGTGTTAGGTTGGGAATACTGAATTTGGAATTTTAGACTTTCCGCGGATTGGTTTTGTGCGGAAACCAAGCAAATACGCACGATCTCGCACAAAATACTTTACTTTATTTAACAGAAAATTCCATGGAAACATCAAACATATTGAAATAAATTTAATTAATATAACAATGGAACGTGGAACTCATCGGGGATGAAGAGTGAAACTGGCATGATGAATATATTAAAGGAGGGGTAGGAGGACTATGCCTTATGTCGATGGAGATTTTGTTACTCTAACAGTGAAAAATTAGGGAAGATAAAACGATTATGGATATAAAAAAATACTCAAATCTGAATGTCATTTTTTCTAGTTCAAATGGGGGTTCAAACGCGGTAACCCATATTGCGTACGCCCCTGCCACGGGCATATTTAAGAAGTTTTCTTTGGTCGGCGGGAAAGGGCACATAAGTCATAAAAATTATTTTTTCAGGAGAGACTTTCTTTTTAATTTACTCTTAACTGAATATAAGTATAATAATGAAATTAATGTATGTTGGTTAAATAAAGTAAGGCCCTTTACAATTTAAAATACAAGAAATTTTATTATTTAAAAAATTAGAAAAAATACTACACTTACGTGATTAGGTACAACAGAAAAATCCACTTTTCTTATTTATGTGCCTTTTCTCGCCGACCAAAGTTTTGCAAGTCTTTCCTTCACGGCAATCTACGAAATAAGTGAACTACCACGTAAGGGTAAATGAAGGGCTCAGAGCCAAAGGCGACCAAACCCACAATTCTGTATTGTCCATTATTAAGCCTTTTTTTTTTTCAAAACTATACATTGTTGTTATAGATTCATGATACTTTTTTTGTATTTATTCAATGTAGACCAATTAAAATAAATTGTGAAACCAATCATTTTTGTCAGGATCCTCTTAATATCAACTCTTATTTATTCATATACTTTTCAAGGAACGACCACTCATATAAATTGAGGGAAAGAAGACAGAGGACGGACACTGGAAAGTTTTCTTTTCTCAATCGTACTATCAGGGACTGGAATGCTTTACCTGCAGACTTACTAAAGGCTTTACCAACAACCAAAAACGTATTTAAAAATAGGCTTAAGGACTTTACTAATAGACGGTAATTATACACAGTATTTAAAGGGTGTAAATGATATTCTGTTATTGAAGTGTTGTATCAGTGAAGAATTATGTTGTGTCAGTGAAGTGTGTTGTGTAAGTGAAACGTGTTCCTGTCAGTGAAGCTTTATAGTTTATAGTGGCAGTGCAAAGTATTTGAAGTGTTAGTGAAATCAGGATACTGGGTGTTCATTTCAAAGTCTGTCATGACGTCATTGTTGATGAGTCAGCGATTTGAAGCGACTTTCAGCTTTTGTGTCAGAGAAGTTGACTATTAATCAAGGCGTTCAATCTGAACTTGAGAACGTGTACGGTATAACTTGAACGTCGTAGCAACAGATGGCGGTCTGTACGGTCTGTGCGCTACTATAACCTCTTTTGAACTGTGTTTTGCGCGGCCAAGTCGTACGCAGGGTATTTGTTATCATCGGTTGCGTACGGCAACATTCCACAATACAAATCAAATGCCCCGTGTCCGTCGAAGTTAATGTCAACAAATACGTAAGTAATCGTCTTAACCCTCTCCCCATATCCCGACTGTAAGAAAAAACTCACCTCAGTACATGTTTCGAAACAGTTCACATTCCTGCCGCTACCGGCGTTACCGTACGTATCGGTAAGTACTCTTCTGAATGAACGCCGTACTTGCTGGGCAACTACTCTGGCAGATAAGTAATACACCTCTGCGGAAGTGTAGGAAGATTGAATTCTCTAGGCTCATCGACTAGCCAAGTGACTGCATACAGCGAGCCATGACACACTTTGAACTGAACACCCAGCAGAATCAGTGAAATGTGTCGTAGTTCTAGTGCAGCGAAATGAGTGTAGTGTTGAAAGGTACTTGTGCAGATATGAACATATCATACTCGTGGGTTTTAGTTCGAACTTAGGTTTAAGATACAAATTACATTTATTTTAAATGTTATTTTAAGTGATCGTGATTCATTTAATCTAGGGTGTTCCCTGTTGTTATTATTACTATTATTATTATTATTATTACTATTATTATTATTAATTATTGTTAGTATTAATTATTAGTATTATTATTCATTGTATTTTTAAATAATAAGTTTATTATTGTCATTATTGAGTGTAATTAGTTACCACTGCCACCGGGTATATACCCATTGCAGTGTGAATAAATACATACACATACATACATACATACATACATACATACATACATACATACATACATACATACATACATACATACATACATACATACATACATTTTGTACTTGTGGGTTAGTCGCCTTTGGCTCTGAGCCCTTCATATATTGTATGTACTAAAATAACATGAACATCAGACCAACGATGCGAAGTAGTGACGTTACGTTTCAAACCATTACCGAGATCAGGATTTAAACTTATATTCGGAGATTTGCACGGAGCGCTAGTGTTTATATTCTAGGCTGCGACGAGCGGACCATTCTGACGTATCTGCAGTTTCCCCAAAGCTCCTTTGGGGGTATATGAGCTTAAAATAGATTCTGGCAGCTTCCCGCCGGATCTGCATAATCCCATTACCATAATTCTGTCTCAATCGATGTTTAATAAGTACAAAATTCTATTGACATCAACCAAGGACTTAGAAAAGGATAACTTAAAATATTTCCCCTGCTCTTTTTAGAATTCTGAGATCGATAAAATCATTCTTGAATAGAATTCAGAGAGAAGGGAGTAGCATCACTTATTGCAAACCGAAGTTACATTAAAACAATTTTGTAAGAAGAGCATTGATGTTAAAATAATTTGAGAATGATCTGCCATGTCAGATATCCCAACTAAGAACATCAGATAAGTGAGAAAAATAAATATATTTCAGAGAAGAGAAAAAACACTACAAAGCAAACATGTGTAATTGTTTTTTAATACTCTCTAGCAAGCAAAGTTATTTAGCGCACTTGATATTTCATTAGCACCAGTTTAGGGCAAAGCATTGCAAATAAATAAACATAGAAGCATATGTACGGAAAAGGAAGCTTTTAATAGAAAAAGGAGCATCTTCTGCCGATCTCTGGCAAAAAAAAAAAAACTAAGGAAGAGACTATTTTTGATTTAAGGTTTCAAGGTATAATCTGAACTCATACATTATGGTGTACATACATCTTTTGGACACAGAAAAGGCGTGTAGTAACTGGATAATAAGAATATTGACACAAGCAAATCAGATAGTATAGATTAAAGACTGTAAGCATCTCTTCACATAGTATTTTACATGGATTTTTCAGTTTTATTTTATATAGTGAAGACCTGCAATTTTATATATGTATATGCATTGTAATCACACGTTTGTGTTTTTAACTAATTGACAATAAAGATACATTTACATAAGAAAAGAAATATTGATGTCCCAAACCATGTTGTTTTTACTATGTTTTATGTTTATTAATGTATATTGTATTTTTGATTGTAGAGTCACATGTACTTCTTTAGAGATGATATTGCAGCATAAAAAGTTGTATCTGATGATGTCGGCATTACCGACGAAAACGTTAATACAGTATTAAATTATGTAATATAAGGACTTGTACCTTACACATATAGAAAGTAAAGTCATTGACTGAAAATAAATCTTTGTATTGTTAAGGAAGAGACTAGTCTATTATTATTATTATTATTATTATTATTATTATTATTATTATTATTATTTCTTCGTTTCTTTTATGTTCCATTTTCCTGTAACCTGCTACGAAGAAATAAGAGAAGAACTTGAGATATATGAATTAAACAACAAAATAGAAGAATATAGAAATACATGGATGTCTCACATTTCAAGGATGCAGGAGGACAGGATACCATGTAAGTTTCGGAAATATAAACCTCGGGGAAGAAGAAATATTGGAAGACCAGCCAAAAGATGGATGGACCAATTTCAGTAGCTGCTACAGGAATCAATTTCCTAATGCATGAAGGATGATGATGATTATTATTATTATTATTATTATTATTATTATTACTATTTCTTACCAATGTTTATTATTGTCACAGTAACATTAGTTATCCAACATTCATTATTTACTTTCATGTTGTCTTATGGTCTAGAAATTAGTGTAAGAATTATGTAAGCAATTGTATTCAATTAGAATTAGAATCTGGCTGGGCGGAAGAGAAGGTCTACTGGCCTTAGCTCTGCCAGATTAAATAAATAAATAAATTATTATTATTATTATTATTATTATTATTATTATTATTATTATTAGTCTAAGTGTTTTGTGTGGAGTGTGGCATTGTATGATGGCAGAAACATGGAGATTACGACAAACTGAAGAGAAGCGACTAGAAGCATTTGAAATCTGGATATGGAGAAGAATGGACAGAAATAATAAGAAATTAAGTTGTGTTGAAAAAAGTGGGTGAAGAAAGAATGATGCTGAAATTGATCAGGAAGAGAAACAAGAATTGGCTGGGTCACTAAGAAGAAAATTCCTACTGAAGGATGCACTGGAAGAAAAGGTGAACGGGAAAGAGAGTTCGGGGCAGAAGAAATCAGATTACAGACAACATTAAGATACATTAATCATATGCGGAGGCTAACAGGAAGGCAGAAAATAGAAAAGACTGGAGAATGCTGGGTTTGCAGTGAAAAACCTGGCTTTTGGCAGAACACAATGCGTCTGGCCGCGAAACCAGGTGGCCCGGGTTCGAATCCCGGTCGGGACAAGTTACCTGGTTGAGGTTTTTTTCCGGGGTTTTCCCTCAACCCAATACGAGCAAATGCTGGGTAACGTTCGGTGCTGGACCCCGGACACATTTCACCGGCATTATCACCTTCATTTCATTCAGACGCTAAATAACCTAGATGTTGATACAGCGTCGTAAAATAACCAAATATAAAAAAATAAAAGAACACAATGTATGTATGTATGTATGTATGTATGTATGTATGTATGTATGTATGTATGTATGTATGTATGTATGTATGTATGTATAAGTACGCAGGGTGGATGATAACCTCTACACCATAATGAAACTTTTAATAGATCATGAGGATAGATTTGAAAAATCTAAATAGACTAAGTTTTTTCTCTAACATTAACTATTTCAGAGGAAATCATTAGGCCTATGTTTCTATGAAGCATTTGGCAACATCACAGCTACTGCAATAACTCTAACAAGCCCTACCTACACTCCTTACTTTCTCCTCTCCCTCTTCTGTACTATTTTGGTGTGCTGCGTTGCAAGATTTATTTTAACGATTTTTCGTAATTATTCAATTTAAATTCATGGCTAAACGGTTTAATTTGCAAAAAAAAAAAAACCAACACATTACATTAACTGTTTAGAATATTTTTACCTATCTGTAAAGAAACAGCCATTTCTCTCGGGTCATTACCAGAATAGAGCGCTGCAAACATTCGGCAAAGACTATTTTTTTCTGCTTAACGATGCTTCATCGAAGGAAAAATGCAATAAAAGTTATGTTACATGAAATGCTAAATTTTAACATGTAGAATCACCTCTTAAAGCTTGGTGCATAGGCCCTCTTCCACCGTGAATGTTGTAAAGAAACATAATATATTATTATTATTATTATTATTATTATTATTATTATTATTATTATTACTTACAAATGGCTTTTAAGGAACCCGAAGGTTCATTGCCGCCCTCACATAAGCCCGCCATCGGTCCCTATCCTGAGCAAGATTAATCCACGCTCTATCATCATATCTCATCTCCCTCAAATCCATTTAAATATTATCCTCTCATCTACGTCTCGGCCTCCCCAAAGGTCTTTTTCCCTCCAGCCTCCCAACCAACATTCTATATGCATTTCTGGATTTGCCCATACGTGCTATACGCCCTGCCCATCTCAGACGCTGGATTTAATGTTCCTAATTATGTTAGGTGAAGAATATAATGCGTGCAGTTCTACGTTGTGTAACTTTCTCCATTCTCCTGTAACTTCATCCCTCTTAGCCTCAAATATTTTCCTAAGCACCTTATTCTCAAACACCCTCAATCTATGTTCCTCTCTCAAAGTAAGTGTCCAAATTTCACAACCATACAGAACAACAGGTAATATAACAGTTTTATAAATTCTAACTTTCAGATTTTTTGACAGCAGACTAAATGACAGAAGCTTCTCAACCGAATAATAACAGGCATTTCCCATATTTATTCTGCGTTTAATTTCCTCCCGAGTGTCATTTATATTTAGTATTATTAGTTATTATTATTATATTCGCAAATCTTAACACAAAAATTGAATCACATTTTGTCACTTCAAATGTTCACCGGCAAGTCAGAAATCGGAGGATGATCGAATTTATAGAGAATAAAATGCTGAATTCATATCCGGCAGGAAATTCTGTGAAATCTATTCTATAGCAACTTTGTACACCACAAATCCTCAGCCATCGATTTCCTCAGTATCACATAACCTTTGTAGCACACTGATGACAACAGGAAGCGGTAAGTGACTTTGACAACAAGGCCTCTAGACCGACAGGAAACCAAATCACAATAGTCACAAATGAATGTATTCTACATCCTTGGCAGCACTATTCGAGTACACCTAACCTACTGTAATATATCTGCGACAGATTGTTATTTGTACATCAATGAAGTAGTATAAACGTTTGCAATTTGTAAACAATACACCTACCAAGAGACATCTAAACAATGACCGCGCTGATCGGCAAGAAAAAAAAAACAATACATTTAAGTAATAAAAATAGTAGTAATATGCTTTACAAGAGCGGTATGTTGAAGTTTTCATGTTCGAGGAAGAGTTTTATTTTTTAGTAGGTTATTTTACGACGCTTTGTCAACATCTAAGGTTATTATCGTTAAAAAGATTGTACCACTATCCAGCTAAATTAAAGCAGATGCTTGTACAGACTCTTATTATGCCTCATTTCGATTATTGTGACGCTTTATTCAGTGATCTCAGGGTGGATTTATCCCAGAAACTGCAACGTGTTCATAATGCGTGTGTTCGTTTCATTTGTAATGTCCGCTACTACGACCACATTTCGCCTTCTTTCGATAAATTATTGTGGCTTACGTTAAATGAGAGGAGAAAGTTACATTCCCTTTCTCTCTTATACCGAATTTTGCACACCTCTACTCCCTCTTACTTATCTGTCCGATTCCACAGTCTTTCTCGGTATCATACCTTAAATACTCGGTCACAATATGACAACACGCTAGAAATACCACTGCACACATCATCTCTTTATTCTTCATCTTTCACTGTTGCTACTTCTCGTCACTGGAATTCTCTGCCGCCTGAAGTCAAGGGCTGCCGAACTTTAATTTCCTTTAAATGTAAATTAGAAAAGTATCTTATGATGAGTTGCCAGACCTAACGTGTTGGAAATGTGTTCCACTGTATTTATTATTATTATTATTATTTTTCTTATTTTTATTATCTAAATCGTGTTTATTTATCACTTAATGCCAATATGTATTCCACTGTGTTGTTGTTTTTTACTATTTTTGTGTACATTTTATTCCATTGTCGGTTTCTGATTTAATTATGTAAGTCCCACGTAATTGTAATCTAATATTAATATGTATACTAATGTGTTTATTTTTATTTTTACTGTGTACATTTTTCTTTTTTTATTGAATTATCGGCTTCTGTTTTTATGTGATTCGCATTTGATTCTAACAAATTAATATGTACTTCACTATGTTTATTTTTATTTTATGAGGTAAATTTTATGTAACTACCTCTTTTGATCTCATTATGTAATCAGCATGTAATTACTTAATTCTGATCAAGTTTTATGATCAACTGTGTAAGCAAGTTTTAATCCTGGTTGAGTGTAAGAGAAGGCCTTAAGGCCTTAACTCTGCCAGGTTAAATAAAGCCATTATTATTATTATTATTATTATTATTATTATTATTATTATTATTATTATTATTATTTAGCGTCTGAATGAGATGAAGGTGATAATGCCGGTGAAATGAGTCCGGGGTCCAACACGGAAAGTTACCCAGCATTTGCTCACATTGGGTTGAGGGAAAACCCCGGAAAAAACCTCAACCAGGTAACTTGCCCCGACCGGGAATCGAACCCGGGCCACCTGGTTTCGCGGCTAGACGCGCTAACCGTGGAAAAGTTTGAAAAAGCGAAACGTAGTTGAGCTTTTTTAACTTCCGAGAATTGAAAGAAAACATACCGCTCGTGTATCGTACATTATTTTGTGCGAAGATCGTTTATTACATACCTGAAAGAGGATTTTCTAATTAGTTGCAATGAAATCTCCATCTTGGTTTCTGTTCAATGACGGAAAATTTGCAAAACAAAAAAAAAATCTATCTTCAACATTGTTGCTTTAAAATGTTTTCTGTGTTTACTATACTCCAACAGGACGTGATATACATCTGTCTTTCCGCCCCCCCCCCCAGTCTATGGAATCTTGTTGATTTTTTCACGACTTCCTTAATGTTACTTGCATCACGAATGCAGTAACTTTAATGGAGTTGTAGAGTTTACTTAATTTTTGCAAATATTTAAAAACAATAATTAACAGTGCAATTTAGGTGAAATTGCAGTGGTAAGTTTCCAATTTATAATTATTACTATATTGAACGTCTCTAAAAATAATATGTTAAAGCCTAAAGCAGTAAAATCAATATGTCACTTAAGCGGTAAGAAGAGGGAAATTGTTGTGTGTGTTAGATTGGGAATACTGAATGTGGAATTTTAGACTTTCCGCGGATTGGTTTTGTGCGGAAACCAAGCAAATACGCATGATCTCGTACAAAATAATATAGATTACAAACAATATGAATCTGATAAAATAATTACAATTCAAATACTTTGATATTCACAAGAAAATAAAATTAATATTTAGCAATTAATTATCCATTCTTATTTTTCTTAATAACTTCTTTAATTTTAACTTTAAATTTGAACATATTTATATTTTCTAAATCATGGTATTGAGAAATGAAATTGGGTCATTTGCAGAATTTGTATAACAAATGATGTCCATTAATTCTTACCCTTACCATTATTGCATTTATAACGATAGAGTTATAAATTCCTAACAGTGAGTAGTTTCAATACTAATGTAGTAAACGTCACAAGAATTATTTCCTTCATGTGAAATATTTCACGAGAATAAAATACAATTCACATAGTAACAGCTAAAATGCAGTGTCCATACTAGTTAAGTTTTTAAAATGGAGCATGATTATGTCCAGGTAAAGGTTTGTTTAATAATGTAATTGAGAAAAATAATCAAAGAAACATTTGATATTATCAAAACTTATTCATTTATGTCTGAGTTTATATTTCCTTAAATATGATTACATAATTACTCTAGTCCAGTAAGTCAGTCAGGTCTGTTAACACTATTTTGTTCCTATGGATACACAGTTGAAAAAGAAATCCCACAGATGTCAGCACAAGCCAAGATGATGCACAAAGACCCATTTTGATTGTATTGCTAGGTTCACTAATTTTGATTTGGCGAGTTTGTGTGTCAAACTCTTGCTTTGTGTTTTAGTCTAAGCGTGCATTTTTACTCTGTCAGATCTGTTTGTGTTGTTTTCCACAAATATCAACATATAAAGTCAAGATCAAGAGGACATAATAGTGCACGTGTCCAGTAGTTAAGTTGCTATTTTGAAGATTTTTAAGCAAAAAAATTTTAGGTTAGCACATGCTTGTTTGCTTTGTCAAGTCTGTTACCTGTCAGATCTGTTACTCCGTCATGTCTGTTACATCATTCAAAACAGTGCTGTAAAGCAAGGTGAGTGTACAGTGGTTGATTACTATGGCAGAGACATTGCACTATACAGTCGTGGACAAATTGTTAACAAAATTGACGATTTTTATGATATTTTGTTTACAAAATTTGACTTTTCAATTTAGACTACAGTTGACAATTTTGGATATTTCCATCATTACAGTAGAGAGAAATATGCAAAAATGTCAACTGTAGTTTAAATTGAGGAGTCAAGTTTTGTAAAAATATATAATAAAAATCTTCAATTTTGCTAATAATTTGTAAATTAGCAAAAATGTAAACTGCATTGAAGAGTCAAATTTTGTAAAAATATAAAACAAAAATCTTCAGTTTTGCTAATAATTTGGAAATATCCAAAATGTCAGCTGTAGTCCAATTTGAAGAATCGAATTTTGTAAAAATATACAATAACAATCTTCAGTTTTGCTAATAATTTGTAAATATTCAAAAATATCAAATGTAGTCCAAATTGAGGAGTTAAATTTTGAAAAATATGCAACACTAATCTTCAATTTTGCTAATAATTTGGAAATACACAAAAATTTCAACTGTAGTCTAAATTGAAGAATCATATTTTGTAAAAAAATATATAATAAAAATGTTCAATTTTGTTAATAATTTGTCCATGTCTGTATTAATACATTCAGAATATGCACTAAATAGTACTTTAATTTTGACGTTCTCAATCGTCCATTTGTTTGCAATTTCTGCAAATGACCCAATTACTAGCTAGCTCTAAGCCAAAGTTGAAGTAATGTATCATACCAGCAGCCATCAAACATTTCGAATCTGTGAAATGAAATATGTTCCATTCCGTACTATAATTAAGTATGCCAATATGTGTTGAAATCTTTCTTGTTCTTACGAAAGAAAGTTAATAATGTATATTTGTATATCTGCTTCAAAAGGTAATCGATAGATTTTCTCGTGACCAGAACATAGAACGAAATCGAAATATAAAAATAGGAAATGTTTCCTATGAAAAGATAAAAAAAAATTCAAATGGTTTGGAGCAACAGTAACAAAAAATATTAATGACATTGGAGAGGAAATTAAAAGTAGAATAAATATGGGAAATGACTATTATTATTCGGTTGAGAAGCTTTTGTCATTCAGTCTGCTCTCAAAAAAGTTGAGCGTTGAAATTTGTAAAACAGTTTTATTACCGGTTCTTCCGTACGGTTGTGAAACTTGGGCTCTCACTTGAGAGAGGAACAAAGGTTAAAGGTGCTTAGGAAAATATTTGGGGCTTAGAGGGATAAAGTTACAGGAGAATGGAGAAAGTTACACAACACAGAACTGCACGCATTGTATTCTTCACCTGACATAATTAGGAACATTAAATCCAGACTTTTGAGATGAGCAGGGCATGTAGCACTTATGGGTGAATCCAGAAATACATAATGTATAGTGTTAGTTGGAAGACCTGAGGGGAAAAAGACCTTTAAGGAGGCCGAGACGTAGATGGAAGGGTAATATTAAAATAGATTTGAGGGAGGTGGGATATGCTAGGGACTGGATTAATCTTGCTTAGCATAGGGACTCATGGCGGGCTAATATGAGGGCGGCAATGAACTTCCGGGTTCTCTAAAAACCATTTGTAAGTAAATAAGTACGTAATCAATAGGTTTTTCTGACAAATTTTTATTATTCTATTTAATAGTAATTCCAGTGTCTTTCTTATGGAATTAGAAACACTACCCCAACCGACAATACTGTAACATAATTTAATTTCCGATATAGGCCTACGTTGTAAATGCTTCTTCACCTTTCATCACATTAAATATGTAGTTAGTCTTTAACGTTTGTACATTTTTATCTTAGCATTTTTTTATATTTTCGCGATGAAATCCCGAAAAGACTAAGTATATGATTATGTCTCGTGACCAGAATATTGTACGAAATGGAAATATAAAAATTGGAAATTTATCCTTTGAAGAGGTGGAAAAATTCAAATACCTGAGAGCAACAGTAACAAATATAAATGATAATCGGGAGGAATTAAACACAGAATAAATATGGGAAATGCCTGTTATTATTCGGTTGAGAAGCTTTTATCATCCAGTCTGCTGTCAAAAAATCTTAAAGTTAAAATTTATAAAACAGTTATATTACCGGTTGTTCTTTTATGGTTGTGAAACTTGGACTCTCACTTTGAGAGAGGAACATAGGTTAAAGGTGTTTGAGAATAAGGTGATTAGGAAAATATTTCGGGCTAAGAGGGATGAAGTTACAGGAGAATGGAGAAAGTTACACACTACAGAACTGCACGCATTGTATTCTTCACCTGACATAATTAGGAACATTGAATCCAGACGTTTGAGATGGGCAGGGCATGTAGCACGTATGGGCGAATCCAGAAATGCATAGGCTATAGTGTGTTAGTTGGGAGGCCGGAGGGAAAAAGACCTTTGGGGAGGCCGAGACGTGGATGGGAGGATAATATTAAAATGGATTTGAGAGAGGTGAGATATGATGATAGAGATTGGATTAATCTTGCTCAGGATAGGGACCGATGGCGGGCTTATGCGAGGGCGGCAATGAACCTCCGGGTTCCTTAAAAGTTCCTTAAAAGCCAGTAGGTAAGTAAGTAATTAAGAAAGTAAGTAACTGTTCTAATAAGACGTAGACAGAAAAGGAACCAGAAAACAGAACACACAAAGTCTTGCAATACAGTTCCTCTTACCATATGGTCAAACACGACGTTTCATACTCTCTTTTAGAAACGAAATTGTCTGTTCCACCTCATGCACGCATTCATCGCTTGTTCTACGTGGAAAAATATCCGGGGATCTAGAACACGCAACGAGGATATTGCCGTTCAATATATACAGCAAAGAACTAGCCTATGGGGCAAAAATAAACAAACAAAACATTGTGTATTACAAACGTGTAGAAGTGGATACAGTCTTGGCGGGCTCTATTGTTCAGGCAATATTGAGTGCCTCTTGCCGATCACATACGCCGCTGGATCGAGTGTGATTGAAAGCTTGTAGCACGGCATTACTACGACAAAAATTGCAACACATACTAGGAGCTGTTTCACACTATAGGCTATATACAGAGTGATTCAGAGCACCCGTAACAGTAATTTATTTCGGAAACTAGTGCATGAAAATTTTCGAGACAAAAATATTTATTACTAAACCACATGTGAACTTTCACTTGAGCTTGATTTCATCAATCAGCTCTAACAGGAAGTAGGGTCAGTGGCGTATCACTTTAAAATTTCAAATGGTAGTCAGGTCAAATAGGGTACCATTTGATAGAGCTCTTCAAAACAAAAACAACTTTCAAAGGAAACGTTTTTATTAATTCCTACTCTTTCAATGAGAAAACGTACGAAAAGCAATGGGTAATTCGGACCACCCGTAAGTCATTTATTTCGGAAACTAGTGCATGAAAATTTTAGAGAAACACATATTTATCACTAAATCGCATGTGAACTTTCACTTGAGCTTCATTTCAACAAGCAACTCTAACAGGAAGTAGGGTCAGTGGCGTATCACTTTAAAATTTCAAATGGGAGTCGGGGTCAAATAAGGTACCATTTCATAGAGCTCTTGAAAACAAACAACTTTCATAGGAAACGTTTTTATTAATTCCTACTCTTTCAATGAGAAAACGTACGAAAAGCAATGGGTAATTCGGACCACCCGTATGTCATTTATTTCGGAAACTAGTGCATGAAAATTTTCGAGAAACACATATTTATGACTAAACTACATGTGAAGTTTCACTTGAGCTTGATTTCAACAACCAACTCTAACAGGAAGTAGGGTCAGTGGCGTATCACTTTAAAATTTCAAATGGGAGTCGGGTCAAGTAGGATACCATTTGACAGAGCTCTTCAAAACAAACAACTTTCATAAGAAATGTTTAATCAATTCCTACTCTTTCAATGAGAAAACGTACGAAAAGCAATGGGTAATTCGGACCAACCGTAATTAATTTATTTCGGAAACTAGTGCATGAAAATTTTCGACAAACACATATTTATGACAAAACCGAATGTGAACTTTCACTTGAGCTTGATTTCAACAACCAACTCTAACAGGAAGTAGGGTCAGTGGCGTATCAGTTTAAAATTTCAAATGGGAGTCGGGGTCAAATAGGATACCATTTGATAGAGATCTTCAAAACAAACAACTTTCATAGGAAACGTTTTTATTAATTCTACTCTTTCAATGAGAAAACGTACGAAAAGCAATGGGTAATTCGGACCACCTGTAAGTCATTTATTTCGGAAACAAGTGCATGAAAATTTTCGAGAAAGACATATTTATGACTAAACCACATGTGAACTTTCACTTGAGCTTGATTTCATCAATCAGTTCTAACAGGAAGTAAGTTCAGTGGCGTATCACTTTAAAATTTCAAATGGGAGTCGGGTCAAGTAGGATACCATTTGACAGAGCTCTTCAAAACAAACAACTTTCATAAGAAATGTTTTTATCAATTCCTACTCTTTCAATGAGAAAACGTACGAAAAGCAATGGGTGATTCGGACCAACCGTAATTAATTTATTTCGGAAACTAGTGCATGAAAATTTTCGAGAAACACATATTTATGACTAAACCAAATGTGAACTTTCACTTGAGCTTGATTTCAACAACCAACTCTAACAGGAAGTAGGGTCAGTGGCGTATCACTTTAAAATTTCAAATGGGAGTCGGGTCAAATAGGGTATCATTTGATAGAGCTCTTCAAAACAAACAACTTTCATAGGAAACGCTTTTATCAATTCCTACTCTTTCAATGAGAAAACGTACGAAAAGCAATGGGTAATTCGGACCACCCGTAAGTCATTTATTTCGGAAACAAGTGCATGAAAATTTTCGAGAAAGACATATTTATGACTAAACCACATGAGCTTGATTTCATCAATCAGTTCTAACAGGAGGTAGGTTCAGTGGCGTATCACTTTAAAATTTCAAATGGGAATCGGGTCAAATAGGGTACCATTTGATGGAGATCTTGAAAACAAACAACTTTCATAGGAAACGTTTTTTTAATTCCTACTCTTTCAATGAGAAAACGTACGAAAAGCAATGGGTAATTCGGACCACCCGTAAGTAATTTATTTCGGAAACTAGTGCACGAAAATTTTCGAGAAACACATATTTATGACTAAACCACATGTGAACTTTCACTAGAACTTGATTTAATCAATCAGTTCTAACAGGAAGTAGGTTCAGTGGCGTATCACTTTAAAATTTCAAATGGGAATCGGGTCAAATAGGGTACCATTTCATAGAGCTCTTCAAAACAAACAACTTTCATAAGAAAGGTTTTTATCAATTCCTACTCTTTCAATGAGAGAACGTACGAAAAGCAATGGGTAATTCGGACCAACCGAAATTAATTTATTTCGGAAACTAGTGCATGAAAATTTTCGAGAAACACATATTTATGACTAAACCAAATGCGAACTTTCACTTGAGCTTGATTTCAACAACCAACTCTAACAGGAAGTAGGGTCAGTGGCGTATCACTTTAAAATTTCAAATGGGAGTCGGGTCAAGTAGGATACCATTTGACAGAGCTCTTCAAAACAAACAACTTTCATAAGAAATGTTTTTATCAATTCCTACTCTTTCAATGAGAAAATGTACGAAAAGCAATGGGTAATTCGGACCACCCGTAAGTCATTTATTTCGGAAACTAGTGCATTACAATTTTAGAGACAAAAATATTTATAACTAAACCACATGTCAACTTTCACTTGAGCTTGATTTCAACAACCAACTCTAACAGGAAGTAGGGTCAGTGGCGTATCACTTTAAAATTTCAAATGGGAGTCGGGTCAAATAGGGTATCATTTGATACAGCTCTTCAAAACAAACAACATTCATAGGAAACGTTTTTATCAATTCCTACTCTTTCAATGGGAAAAAGTACAAAAAAGGCAATGTCATCAATATTGAGAAATGTTAGAAGATGAAAATGTAAACAAGACAATTAATGTTGACATGTTACTGCAAGGCTGGTTATTCCATTAATATTTTTTTTTATAAATGTTCAAACTGTCTGCCGTTCTGAGCAGCACACACCTGTACTCTTCTTCTAACACTGTCAGTGACTCCTAATGCTTCGGCGTGGTCAAGTGACTGGCAGAGTAGCAATTAATAAAAACGTTTGTTTTGAAGAGCTCTATCAAATGGTACCCTATTTGACCCTACTCTCATTTGAAATTTTAAAGTGATACGCCACTGAACCTACTTCCTGTTAGAGCTGACTGATGAAATCAAGTTCTAGTGAAACTTCACATGTGGTTTAGTTATAAAAATTTTTTCTCGAAAATTTTCATGCACTAGTTTCCGAAATAATGACTTAAGAGTGGTCCGAATCACCCATTGCTTTTCGTACGTTTTCTCATTGAAAGAGTAGGAAATAATAAAAACGTTTCCTATGAAAGTTGTTTGTTTTGAAGAGCTCTATCAAATGGTACTATATTTGACCCTACTCTCATTTGATATTTTAAAGTGATACGCCACTGAACCTACTTCCTGTTAGAACTGATTGATGAAATCAAGTTCTAGTGAAACTTCACATGTGGTTTAGTTATAACAATTTTTTCTCGAAAATTTTCATGCACTAGTTTCCGAAATAATGAGTTAAGAGTGGTCCGAATCACCCATTGCTTTTCGTACGTTTTCTCATTGAAAGAGTAGGAAATAATAAAAACGTTTCCTATGAAAGTTGTTTGTCTTTAAGAGCTCTATCAAATGGTACCTTATTTGACCCTACTCTCATTTGAAATTTTAAAGTGATACGCCACTGAACCTACTTCCTGTTAGAGCTGACTGATGAAATCAAGTTCTAGTGAAACTTCACATGTGGTTTAGTTATAAAAATTTTTTCTCGAAAATTTTCATGCACTAGTTTCCGAAATAATGACTTAGGAGTAGTCCGAATCACCCATTGCTTTTCGTACGTTTTCTCATTGAAAGAGTAGGAAATAATAAAAACGTTTCCTATGAAAGTTGTTTGTTTTGAAGGGCTCCATCAAATGATACCTTATTTGACCCCGACTCCCAGTTGAAATTTTAAAGTGATACGCCACTGACCCTACTTCCTGTTAGAGCTGATTGATGAAATTAAGCTCAAATGAAAGTTCACATGTGGTTTAGTTACATTTTTGTCTCGAAAATTTTCATGCACTAGTTTTCGAAAAAAATGACTGTTAGTCCACACCTGTGGAGTAACGGTTAGCACGTCTGGCCGCGAAACCAGGTGGCCCGGGTTCGATTCCCGGTGGGGACAAGTTACCTGGTTGAGGTTTTTTCCGGGGTTTTCCCTCAACCCAATATGAGCAAATGTGGGTAACTTACGGTGTTGGACCCCGGACTCATTTCACCGGCATTATCACCTTCATCTCATTCAGACGCTAAATAACCTAAGCTGTTGATAAAGCGTCGTAAAATAACCTACTAAAAAAAATAAATTACTGTTACGGGTGGTCTGAATCATCCTGTATGTTTCTTTCTTCTTTTTACGAATGGATATGTCAGCATAGCGTGTACTCTAACTACGGGGGGCTAGTGAAGTATTTTAAAACATGAAGTAACGTTTTAAGTATGCAATGACTACGAGAACAGATTAGTCAAATGTCAATACTGAATTGTGTAAGTAGCCTAATTTAATATAACAGCAGGGGGCATTATAATGTGTACCCAGAGCCGGGTTTTGGTTACAGTCATTCAATGACGACGCCAATTTCTACACTCGAACTGCTTTCAGGTCCCGACGTGAGTAATATAATATCCGCTTCAAAACATAATGTAACTATAATCTTTTCAACTAAACTTAATTTTTATGAGTCATGTTCTACGATAGAATGCCATTCGACATACGGTATATTTGAGGTAGAATAATGACCAGGCACTTTTAGGAAAATAGAAATTTAAGCACAGTTCAGAAGGAAAGGCAAGAGGTTGTTTCATAAAAACCATTATTGACATTGATTAATAATGTTATAACTCATAATAATTAATTATGTTGACAAATTAACAACAACAACACACAAACACAACACAGCTAATCACCCCACAAACACAAACAAGTTGCATTCCGAACAATGGTACACAGACTACTCAACATACCAATGAACCAACAGGATTACAACGAAGAGCTAAACACAATCAAATACATAGCATAAGAAAACGGATACAACCCCAACATAATAGACAACATAATAAGAAAGGCAAAACATAATCACAAAAAATATAAGAATACAAGACAAACACAAGAACACAAAAAATACATCACACTAACATACGAAAACAAAAACACATACAAGATTGCAATCTCATTCAAGAAATTAAATTACAACATCGCATACAGAACAAATAACACTCTACAAAAACATCTCAACACACAAACAAATACAACCACACAGGCGTATACAAACTCCAATGTAACACCTGCAACAACTTCTACATAGGATAGATAGGCAGA
Organism: Periplaneta americana; assembly: GCF_040183065.1. NCBI lineage: Eukaryota > Metazoa > Arthropoda > Insecta > Blattodea > Blattidae > Periplaneta > Periplaneta americana. The sequence continues at coordinate 11,217,927 of NC_091120.1, forward strand.
TCATTTCAAACACGTTACAAAGAACACATCACAGCCATAACATAACTACAAAACACATCCATATGCAGACACATCACAAATGATAACCACACCTACAGAGACACCAACACAGACATGGAAATTCTACACATTCAACCAAAAAGTCAGAAACTAAACACACTAGAACAATAAGAAATATACAGACATACAAAAACACATCCAAATGAAATTCTCAAGACACAACTCAATTTCAGAACACACACAGTCTTTGACTCCACATTACACTACACAAACACACCCTCACAGGAAACAAAACAAAAGGCGCCAAGACCAGCAAGAACCAGTTCTGAAGATGGCCAATAGCAGGGTGAATTTTTTTTAGGTTAATTTACGGCGCTGTGTCAACATCTTAGGTTATTTAGCGTCTGAATGAAATGAAGGTGATAATGCCGGTGAAATGAGTCCGGGGCCCAGCACCGAAAGTTACCCAGCATTTGAGGGAAAACCCCGGAAAAAAACCTCAACCGGGATTCGAACCCGGGCCACCTAGTTTCGCAGCCCGACGCGCTGACCGTTACTCCACAGGTGTGGACAGCAGGGTGAAACATGTTAACAAGATAATATAAAATTTAACACAAGAAAGACAAAGAATACGTTTTCCGAAGACAAAATTGTGTTTAATAAAGATTGTTATCCACTTTGATTATGTAATGGTTTTCCATCATTAATAAAATGTTGTAAACACATTCATTACGCACCTACTTAGGTAATGATACTTCTATTACGCAGCTATAATGATACTGTTGTCCACACCTGTGGAGTAACGGTCAGCGCGTCTGGCCGCGAAACCAGGTGGCCCGGGTTCGAATCCCGGTCGGGGCAAGTTGAGGTTTTTTCCGGGGTTTTCCCTCAACCCAATACGAGCAAATGCTGGGTAACTTTCGGTGCTGGACCCCGGACTCATTTCACCGTAATTATCACCTTCATTTCAATCAGACGCTAAATAACCTAGATGTTGATACAGCGTCGTAAAATAACCCAATAAAATAAAAAAATAAATAAAAAAAATGATACTGTTATTACCTAACTGGTTACGCAATGTGAGCCAAACATAAAATAAAATAAAAATGGCTTTGTTTATTATAAATGTTAACAAAAATATGTTCTACACACTTTCTTTCAATATCTGGATTCTCGTTTCAATTCATTTTAACAATATTTATTTCTCCTAGTACTGCTCTTCTTCTGATATAAACAAAAAACTATCGTGTTCAAAAATAATAAAACAAACATAAACGAATCGCCTCTCGTATGACACTCATTAAATAACTATTATACACTAATAGCATAATTTTACTGACATTATTACTTCATCAGTCACTTGTTTCAGTTTCAGTGTTTGCGTTTTGTCTCTTGGTATTGTGAGGCGGTTTTATCTATCACTTCGATATTATCTAATGATAATATCTAAAAACAATTGCGTCAGTTGACCTATCTGGTGGCCTAGGAAACCAACTAACCACCCTTTTGTAGACCACATAAAATTTTTGCTTTACACGCATTTCGCTTCTCCATTTGAGAAACTTGCGCCTTTCCCAAGGGGACACTACCCTCGCTTCTAAAACGATACACATTGCTTTGGTAATGAATTATACATTTCACACGTCGAAGTACAGGTGGATCTAGTGGTTGTCGATTTTGCAGCGGACATCCAGTAAAGGGAAGACTTCGTTTTTAGTGGGTGAGAATTTACAGACTTCAAGTTGCCCTCCGCAGCATTCCTTGGTTTGCTTCTTATCTCTCTGTATGATCGGCTCGCAGTTTTTTTTCTAAATTTTCGCATACAGGGTTTTCATTTCAAAACTTTCCAGTATAAATAAAAAACACGTCAATTTAGGTTTATAACCCCATTCATTCGTTTTCGCATCTTTTGTTTTATATCGTCGCCTGGCAACCTGGATTGTTGTTATTGTCGATTAGCGCTGAAGAGAATAAAGCTACAAAAACATTTTAACAGTTGTGTTTGTGTATTAAATTATTTTAAAATGGTATATACTCTTCAAGAGAGAACATATATCATTCTTAATGATTAAATTTAGGAAATTACACAAAATAAGCTGTTTTTTCATCCTACAATCAACTCCTAACAGCTAGATTTGCATAATACACGTCACTGTTTCTTAACAGAAAACCACAATTCAAGTCACACAGAGTTTGTGTGCACTCTATGTGGGTTGCTTGACGGTTGTCAGCTCACTTTGAGTCTGTGGATATAGAGGGAGTAACTGAGTCGGGTCTGCTAGAGTTCCTGGGTAGCTCAGTTGGTAGAGCCTTGGCGCGTTTAGCGAAAGGTCCTTGGTTCGATACCCGGCCCCGGAACAATTTTTCCCTTGAATTTATTCAAGATACTTTCAATCACTGTTGCTTATATTGCTCTTCTGAAAATTTTCTGAATAGCAAGAATTGTTTTTCACTTGAAATGTCTAGTTTTAAGGGTAGTGATAGGGGTCAAATATTCAACATCTTATTTTATGTCTAAAAAATCACAAAACTTGCTTTTTAAAACACTACACATAGCTGTGTTGGAAAGAGTAGGTGAAGGAAGAATAATGCCGATACTGATCAGGAAGAGAAAAAGGAATTGGCTGGGTCAGTGACTGAGAAGAAACTGCCTACTGAAAGATGTCCTGGAAGAAATGGTGAACGGGAGAAGAGTTCGGGGCAGAAGAAGATATCAGATAATAGATGACATTAAGATATATGAACCATATGCGGAGACTAAGAGGAAGGCAGAAAATAGAAAAGATTGGAGGATGCTGTGTTTGCAGTGAAAAACCTACCGTTATGTACGTACTAATATGCATATATAGGGAGTATCTTGCAGATAAGTTCTTTAAATGGCATCTTTAAATTTAGCGGTGTATACATATTATACATATAAGCTTGTATCTTTTTGTATGTAGTTTTCCGTAGGTTGATATTTTTTACATTTAAGTTAATTTTTCTCTGAAACTACTGAATCTATTTACATGAAATTTTTACAGCGTCTTCGGCAGCCTATGTTCTACAAAGTAGACCTACAAGTTTCTGAATATTACTCACATATGAGGAAAAACAAAAATGATATATATGTACTGAAAAAAAATTGCAAAATTTGTTTATTCCTTTTTTTTTCCGCTAAAGGTAAAATATTTGATTAAATTTTGCTTTAGAATTTACAATATACGCCTAAATTACTTGATAAGAAAAATACAAGCCATATGAATGAAAATTGCAGCAAGTAGGCCTAATGTGCACCTGAAATTTTAGGTATATTTAACAAAATGAGAAAACACGTTATCATTTAGTATTTTCTTTTTTGCACTTGAATAAGAAACTAACTAGTTGTCTTGTATACCACTGAATTCAGAATGTTTTACTGTGTAACCATGGCAATTTTTATTCCACTCTGAACACTAAAAGCCTAGAAATCTATATATATAATTTGAACTGGTAATGGAAATTACGGGAAAACGGCTGAACGGATTTTAATATATGGCCCCTCATTTTGAAGCTTGGAACCCAAAGTTTTTCGGAAAAGTAGTAGTTTTCAGTGAAATGTCAATTTTCCTACATAATTTTCCTATTTTCCAAAATCCATCTGTTGTCAGTTTTGAGAACTAATTTTATTCAATCACGGCCGACTTGATTGAATTTCAGAACAAAACACACACCACAATAAACAATGGGCTATTACACGAAGGCCATGACCTGCAGGATTGCCGACATATTTAGAGCTCAATTCAATTTGTTATTAAAAACTGATTCTGCAATGTATAATTTTCTGAGTACAGCTGTGTATTGGATATTCAGATCTACGAAACTTGAGGTGGTTTGATGACATTGTTACCATTATAAATTAAATATTATTATAGTTAATACCATAATGCGTTTATTTGTCATTAATTGTACATAATATTGATGCTATATTGACGACATGAAAGTGAAACGTTTTGAGGTTATGTAAGTAAATGTAGAGAATATCTTAATTTAGATCTTCATTTCTATAATTTACTGAGTGGCTGCTATGGTCTATATAACTACAAACCTTAAGTAAGATAATAATATTGTTATTAAAAATCAAAATATTTTTATACTTATTAACCCAGTGGGGTTGGGTGTTTTTCCATATACTTAATGGCGGTGTACTGTAGATATTGATATGTGTCATTGCCTTCAGTATTGGCTCGAGAGAGCGCAAAAATTACAGTTCCTAAGGAAAGATCAAAAGGTATTAATTACTGATAAAATAAGAGGCCTAGAAAATTTTGTAGTCTCCAGATCATTTCAGCAAGATCTCTTAGTAGGATAAAATGATTTTACGCTCTACATTTCAAGTTCTACATGCAGCAGCTATACGAAAATGCTATTGTTCGAAAGCTTAGCAAACCTGACATTTTTTTTTAACTTTTGCCTACAATCCACAATGACCTGAAATAGCTACTGCTATCGTCCTGACATTGATACTTGCGTTTTCGCGTTGAAACTCAAAAACTGAAGTTGGATAGGTTCAAGAAAAAGTATTTGGCCTAAAAAAATCCATTCAGAGGGAGTATGTTTCATTATTATGGAAGCAAATAACTATCAAAAAGACAAGTATTCTTCATTGAAAATAAATCTGAAAAATTTTTATTTGGACGTCTAACGAACTTAGTTTGCAGCAGCATTTGCTACACAAGCCACTAGTATTGTTATAATGCCACTCCCATATTAATAACTGATCACGATTTAACAAAAATCAAACAGCTGAAATGTTCGTCCATTATAAATATGTGGTGAAGTACTCAGGATGTGTAAATGCAATAACATATATAGAGATTTTATTCCTGCTGACATCTGCTTTGTTGTGGGCTGTATTCAGAGAATTAAAATTCATGTAACGCCAAGTTTGAATGGGAAACACGTGCGCGGGATTTTGTAATTCGTGTCATCACGAATATAAATTCACAGATGTTTGGAATAATAGGATCTGAATCACCATTCCCTTCACCTGCATAGATCGTATGTCACAATGTTTAATAACATCCGTGTTTTGTGGTGAATGCGACGTTATTTGTGCCCGTAGGTATTATGAATTGTGAAAATTTACAGTTTCGCTTGGACATTCTGTCCCAACAGTTACCATCATCAGGTTGTGTAGCGCTCCCTGACCCTGCCTTGTTGTTATGCATTTACGATAGGAACAGACTTATAACTGAGAGTCCTGCGTTTGGTTACCTACAGCATCCAAGGAAGCCGCAAACAGTGTATAATCTTTTCGCTGTAAGAAAATCCTAATATAAACAATAGCACGTGACTGAAGTGAGGCTTCATTGGCCGCTGTACGTGTTCCCGCTCACTGTTGTACATTCTGTTTCATGTTAAACATTTCCCGTTACTCGTCAAGTAGGCCTAACCTCACTACTATGCATTCGTTTGCTTAGGAAACATTCTGTGGCGTAGCATGAAATTTTGAGCAGGGGAAGCTAACTCAAATTGTCTTTCATGCAATATGAGAAAACGTATTACAAAAATACAGCCTTAAAATAAATAGTAGTCAATGTCAAGTCAGCAGTCGAAGATTGGTTGGAACCTCGTAAGTAACACCAATAAGGCATGACCTCAAATGATAAGTAGTAAAATATGATTTCACGGTTTACACATATCTCTAACAAATAGACACGTATACGTATAACATTAGCTCACTCCCTGTCATACTTAGAGAAATCACAATATTGGTATCATTACGTAAATATGCGTCTGTCTTTTGGTTGTGTCCTTCATTGACAGCAAGGGAGTCGGTCATTTGTTTTTTTAAATCACACTTTTGTTCGTAAGTCAGTCTTGATAATAAAATTGTCCTAAAAAAATTCAAGTAAATTAGTGTCAGGAACTGTTATTTCGCTCATTATTTATTATATCAGCCACAGTGCACACTAACACTTCAACTGAACACAACTGACGAAAAGGGATAACTCGGAAACTACTTATTTTAAATGTTAAAGCTAGCTTCTTGCGAGCCTTGCGACTAGGGTAGTTTGGTTAGAAAGGGGTGGAAAATCTGCGGGGTGGATTACACAGAAGAAACCAGTCTGCTTGGAAGCTGGTGTGTGCAGGCTTCTTGTTTACTGCTGCATCACAAATCATCCTGAGCTGCCGCATCACAATATTTAACGCGTAAATATAAATTCTATTAAAATTAATAAATAATTTTATCCATAAACTGCAGGTATATTATGAAATTATTATTAACTGGGGAAGCTGAGCTTTTTAGCTTACATTGACGCTACGCCACTGGAAACATTTACTTTATAATTAGAGGAGAAGGTCCAAATATGGGCTACCAGTTTCATTTTATGTAATTTCTCGAAATCAGTACAGGAATAAAGCAGAAAATTACTTGCAAGTAAATACTGAAAGTATATTCCTTAATACTAAATCAATAACAAATGAATATAAATAGCAGTTTTAGCACAGAAAAAATATTTTACTGAAGTTGCAAAATTCATGATATGGGCTACCAATAATATTTGTTTTAAACACTTAACTCAAATGTTGGGAATTAACGTAAATAATTATTATATTGTTTCACATCATTTAAATGAGATTTAAGAGTTATGAAACTAAGATTACATATGATTGTGTAATCAATTCAAAAAATTTCAAACTGAGGAAGAAAATACTGTTCATCATTCAAACAGCACAACTTATTTACAGAAGTCACACATGTACTCTTCTTTCTCTGCACCTGCACAGTCACTATGTGCCCACATGCAACACATAAAACACCTTATCCACAGTTCACCGGCAGTGTCATCGGAAAACTTTCCTTCACAGAACATGCATGCTGCATCTTCATCGTCCCCTGGTTTTGTTTTGCCTACAGGACAATCAAGATCACCCTCACCACTCTCGACAAGTTCCATAGGCATACCTACATCGGGCTCAGAATCAAAATGCTCTTGTTGGGATTTCATTGCTTTTCCTTTTCCTTTCCCTTTGTTCTTCTTTCTTTTAAGACCGACTTGTGTCTTCCCTCCATCTTCTACTTCATCAAGATGTTAACATCTCTTTGTAGACTGAAGTCTGGCAGTAGTTTTATGCAATGATTCTGAAAGCCCAGATTTGTATGGGGTTCCAGTTATAAGGCAAGAACCCGCACTCTTTGCCCCACGATTTCTCACCTTCTTTGATGCCACAGGAAGCAGTGATATATCAAAAGGGCTCACTAGAGTAGCCGTTGATGGTCCAGGAAGTTGACTGGGTGTCCCGGGCTGATCTGACTTGTCAGCAGGAGGTGAGATAGAAGCTAGCTCTTGAGACGAAGTCGATGGCTGCGGTACAGATTGTTGTAGAGATGCTGACATGTTGCCATCCTTACTGCGCGTCTTCCCTAATTCCGCTACAGCTGCTAGGAAGTCTGCCTCAGAAAATATGTTCTTGTTTGGTGGACAGATTCCTGTCTTCTTGAAACCATTGACGGCAGTTTCCCCAGTCTGAACCTTCAGATATGCCTTTCCAAAGAGTTCCATGATGTCGTAGGCTGTGACAGGTCTTTGGTTTTTACGCAGCCACAACTTTATTTCCTCACTGTAATAATTATTCAAAGGGCCCATGAATGTTTTGTCAAGGGGCTGCAGTTTATGGCTTGATTGAGGCGTAAGGGAAATAATTGTGAAGTGATCAGCTCGTGCCATATAAACACGTCCAAATTTCGAACATGACTGTAATGGCCATCCAGTATAAGGAACAATGGAGATCCTTCTTTTGGGGCAACTTTCTCAATGAAATGGATGAGCCACTGTGTAAAAATATTACTTTGTACCCACCCAGATGGGTGGGTAAAACCAATGGCTCCCGGTGACTTCCTCTCATGAGCTGATCTGACATGTTCTTCCTAGGGAAAATCACTGCTGGTGGTACAAAGTGCCCACTGGCACTCATGCAGACAATGACGGTGATCGTAGTAGCCCTTTCCGCTGAAGTCAACGCTCCTACTCGCCTCTTTCCTTTTCTTCCAATGACATGCGGTATTTTGCTTTGGACTATTGTCAGGCCTGTTTCGACCACGTTGTATACCCGGTTCTCCGGATAATTGTGTTTATTGTAGTCTTCTAACAGAAGATCAAAAAATGTTCCTACATTCTCTCTATTAAACTCTTATGCTCGGACAAATGAGGTGCCACATGGTTTCCTAAGAGAGAGAGCATTCTTATGGTGTTGCAAAAACATCTACCCAAGACCTTCCTGCTTCACCTGATACGAAAGGGTGAGACAGATTGTCCTTTAACGCAATCTAAAAAGCCATTCTCCTCAGATCACCAAGAGTGCACCCAAAAAATCTTTCTTCCCTAGCAAGTAGGCTAGATAAGCTACAAGAAGTTTCTCCAGTTCCTCTCCAAGAAAGGGCTTTCGTCCTAATTTTGTTCTCGCAGCATCGCAGGAGTGACTAGTGTCTTTTTAGACAACGTTTGTAACGTTGTGCGAGGAACATGGAAATATTTCGATGCTTTTAGAGTTCCCATCTTCCCCTCCCTCACTGCAACTATTGCTTTCTCCATGTCCTCAGTTTCCTATAATTTTCTAGTACCTTTTGGTACATATTTTGGTTTTGATCGTGGCATCCTGAAAATTCAAACCGATTTTAAGCCTTTCTGTCTATTAAAAAAATGTGGTCTGAATATGGGCTACTAGCCCGTATTTGGACCACATAAAGTAGCCCATATTTAGACCATCATACTACTAAATTAAAAAAAAATTATCGTGGTTATAAGTTGATGGTAGTGAACGAAATTTGCATCGCTGTACGAAGTCCTATCTATACACTATGTAACTGATGTGACAGAATATTCATAAGTTATGTAGAATAGTAGGAAGAAAATTATAAAGAGTTACTGGTGAAAATTCTAGTAGCGGCCGGAACCACAAGCAACACTTTAAAACAACCTACACACTTTCCCTTGTCTAGCGGACTGGAGTCGGCAACAACCCCTCTTTGTGACCTTCAGAGGAACCAATTCCCATATTCCGTTCCAGAGTGCAGCATCATACAGTGCCGAAAACCACCCTAGCCCGTGTTTAGACCATAGCCCATTCTTGGACCTTCTCCTCTAATGTGATTAAAACTAACTTAACTTATTATATACATTTAAGACTATTTGTTTTTCTCCGCTTTTGAGAGGATTTCTACTCTTATGTTTAATAACCACACACACCGAGGATGCAGAAGCCATACTTCAGTACCACGTGCTTACGTGAACAACTCCAAGCTCAAGTGACGCCAGGTTGTTACAAGAACAGACTACCTCGGTATTACTGTTTGTATTCATCCGCGTTCATAGTACATAACAAAATATAACAGTAGCTTTTGTTTTACATATCGTTTTACATATGAGTGAAGTTATGTATTTCATTGTATTTAACACCGAGAATTTAAATTTTTATTTCCATAATATAATACAAGATGATTGTTTTCAAATACGGAACTATATTTTCTTGCGTCGTGTGAGTGTTTCGACTGTGAGCCAATCACGAGTATGACAGCCACGTGCTTGTGTTTACATTAGGGCTTTTCTTACAGCGAAAACATTATAGGTACAGTCAGTCACTGAATTATTCGGACATGAAGGCATAAGTTCACCAAGGACATTTGTCTCTTAACACATAACTTTTGAAAGGAAAAATATAATTCTTTACTCTTGTCACATATATACAATCATATCTTAATGAAACATATATGTTAATAGTTATAAACAGAAATAAAATTCACAATAAATTGAAGGGCTCACAGCCAAAAGCGACTAACCCACAATTACAAAATGAGTAAATAAGAGTTGATATTAAGAGGATCCTTACAAAAATGATTGGTTTCACAATTTATTTTAAATGGTCTACATTGAGTAAACACAAAAAAATATCATGAATCTATAACACCAATGTACTCGTATAGTTTTGAAAGAAGGCTTAATAATGAACATTACTGGATTTAATGTTCCTAATTATGTCAGGTGAAGAATACAATGCGTGCAATTCTGTGTTATGTAACTTTCTCCATTCTTCTGTAACTTCATCCCTCTTAGCCCCAAATATTTTCCTAAGCACTTTATTCTCAAATACCCTTAACCTATGTTCCTCTCTCAAAGTGAAAGTCCAAGTTTCACAACCATACAGAACCGGTAATATAACTGTTTTATAAATTCTAACTTTCAGATTTTTTGACAACAGACTGGATGATAAAAGCTTCTCAACCGAATAATAACAGCCATTTCCCCTATTTATTCTGTGTTTAATTTCCTCCCGAGTATCATTTATATTTGTTACTGCTGCTCCCAGGTATTTGAATTTTCCCACCTCTTCAAAGGATAAATTTCCAATTTTTATATTTCCATTTCGTACAATATTCTCGTCACGAGACATAATCATATACTTTGTCATGAATACCATTAATTAATTAAATTTTCAAACCTTCCCTTGTCCGAAAACATACAAGAATTAAAGCCTATAAAACACTGACGAGACTTGGACCATACGTAAATGTGATGAACACCGAATCACTGCCAATGAAATGAAGTTTTTAAGAAGAACTGCTGGCTGTATTAGATCAGACAAGAAAAAAAAAATTAGGATATTTTGAAAGAATTAAATATTGACCTAATGTTAGAGAAAATTCAAAATTATAAACAGAAATGGAAATCTCATATAACTTATTCAGGATGCCTAGAGCAATGATACCACGTCAAGCACTAAATTACCGCCCTTCAGGAACAAGATCTTTGGGCCGTCCGCTGAAACGATAGAGTGAGGCCGTAACAGGCCACCAGGCTTAATACGTGATAGGAGGAAGAAGAAGAAGACAAAGAAGGAGTCCACACCTGTGGAGTAACTGTCAGCGCGTCTGGCTGCGAAACCAGGTGGCCCGCGGGTTCGAATCCCGGTCGGGACAAGTTACCTGATTGAGGTTTTTTCCGGAGTTTTCCCTCAACCTAATACGAGCATATGCTGGCTAACTTTCGATGCTGGACCCCGGCCTCATTTCACCGGCATTATCACCTTCATATCATTCAGACGATAAATAACATAGATGTTGATACAGCGTCGTAAAATAACTCAATAACCCAAAGAAGGAGACTTTCATATTTTGCCAAAATAAATGTCATATTTCAGAAAAATTTTCTTGATATTGTGCCAGTGTCTACTCATGAAAAATTGCATGGTTTTTATGAACTTCTGTTTTTAGGAATGGGAAACGTTTCTTTCAAAGTTTGTCTTCATGTCTACATTTATGGCTTTTAGTTAATTTTGTTTCGGTTCCAGATACCTGGACGTGACCAAGTATCTCTCCATTGACATAAATAGCTCATCGGGGGTTCGTAGAAAAGAAAGTACAGTACAGAATGTTAAATTTGCTAACGCAGAAGACTTTGCAAACGTGACCAGGAATAAAGAAGCTTCCCAACACAAAGCGTATACCTGCGGATTGGAGACTGTCTTCCCCCCGTGGCAGGAGACCGACGCCGTTCTGACCACACTGAAATTAATGTAAGCTCAGCACTCCATTAAGTTCAGGAACGGCGGACAGATACAATCTGGGGATTGAGTTTAAATGATAACTGCATAGCGTCTGCCGTTCATAACATTTCAGATTCAGCTTTGGTACAGCCAACCGTCTGGGGAGTTAAAACTGTGAACTGTGTTTTGTATGGAATGTGTTCGAAAAGAAAACGGAAAGATAAAATATTGTTGCAATACTTCCTTTCCATACCCAATTTAATATTTTCCCCTACTTTCCACTTCTTCATAACCTTGTTCTATCAATTCCATTCCATCAAACATCTCTCTACTTTGCTTCTTTCACAATACGCACAGCTCGTTCCTGGAATTCCTTGTCACAGGAAATCAGGAGCAGTCTGAGTCTAAAATCTTTTAAGTACACTCTACTTAGAAATGTTTTTATTGAACAGAACTAGACTCTTGCGGAAGTTTCTAAATAGTCCTAAATGACCAAGTTGTTATTTTTTTATCATCTCTCTTCTTCTTTTTTTTTTCTTTTCTTTTTTTTTTTTTTATTATCTTGATATATTACTTAATCATTTGTATTTGTATGCCGTACGAAATGGAACTATAAAAGTTGGAGATTTATCCTTCGAAGAGGTGGAAAAATTCAAATATCTTGGAGCAACAGTAACAAATGTAACCAACACTAGGGAGGAAATTAAACGCAGAATAAATATGGGAAATGCCTGTTATTATTCGGTTGAGAAGCTTTTGTCATCTAGTCCGCTGTCAAAAAATCTGAAAGTTAGAATTTATAAAACAGTTATATTACCGGTTGTTCTGTATGGCTGTGAAACTTGGACTCTCACTTTGGGAGAGGAACAGAGATTGAGGGTTTCTGAGAATAAGGTGCTTAGGAAAATATTTGGGGCTAAGAGGGATGAAGTTACAGGAGAATGGAGAAAGTTACACAACACAGAATTGCACGCATTGTATTCTTCACCTGACATAATTAGGAACATTAAATCCAGACGTTTGAGATGGGCAGGGCATGTAACACGTATGGGCGAATCCAGAAATGCATATAGTGTGTTAGTCGGGAGGCCAGAGGGGAAAAGACCTTTAGGGAGACCGAGACGTAGATGGGAAGATAATATTAAAATGGATTTGAGGGAGGTGGGATATGATGGTAGAGACTGGATTAATCTTGCTCAGTATAGGGACCAATGGCGGGCTTATGTAGTAAGTAAGTATTTATATGTCATTTAGTACGACTTTGCTAATCAACATTTTATGTCTTGTAACCCACATGTATTCTCCTATTAGTATATTAACTGTATAATGTGTCAAGTGAATTAATCGTCGAATTTATCTCGAGCATTTTAGGTCTTATAAATTGTGTGTTTGTGTGTATGTGTGTGTGAGTGTGTGTATTCCCCTTATGTTATGTAACTGATTTTGTTTATGTGTAATTTTCTACTTTATTTTATATATTATGTAACCGATCTTGACTATTTGTAATTTTATATTATGTAACTGATCTTGACTATTTGTAATGTTCTACTATATTTTTATGTAATTTCTAAGGTATTTCCTTTCGTGTTGTTTTGTAATCTAATTTTGTATTTCCTGTATATTATTGAAACCTGATTGAGTGGAAGAGAAGGCCTCATGGCCTTAACTCTGCCAGGCAAAATAAACCCACCACCACCACCACCACTCCTTTTGTTCATTCTTATCCCCTTCTCTTCCTCTTTTTCCATTTTTTTCATTCACTGATTTTTCTTTCCTTTATTTCGTGCACTTTCTTCCTTCAGGCAACTCTCGCTTCCATTTTTTCTTTACATTGTACTTTATATATTTCTCAATTATTTATGTTTTCATACAACTGGCATCGTTCCACTGCTGTTAAATAAATCACAGAATGAACTCATTAATTTCAGGGGGTTATTCTTTGAGATATTTCACACAAAACAGTTTAATACAAATTTGTTCGCTTTTCCTTCCTTTTAAAGATAAAAATCGTTTTATATGAAATATTTCATAGCGTGTTTTGGGAAAGTCATTAATTGAATTCCCAATATGCTGAGTCAATTTAAGAGAGCAGTGTATTATGATAATAAATGATTGAAAGGATTTTAGTTTCGTCCTTCAAATGTGCAGAAATTTGATCCGAACAAATGCAACGTTTCGTTCTGATCAAATTCCTGCATATTTAAAGGACAAAACTAAAATTCTTTCAATCATTTATTATCATAATATACTGCTCTCTTAAATTGACTGAGCATATTGGGAATTCAATCAAAGGCTTTTCCGAAACACGCTAAGAAATGTTTCATATAAAAAAAATTATTTCGATAAGGAAGCAAAAACGAGCACAATCGTTTTAAACTTTTTTTGTCTGAAGTATCTCGAAGAATAACTCCCTGAAATACATTACTTACGGTTCACCTTGTATAAAAAATTGCAATTCATTATAGCGAAATATGTATTAAACATTTCCAGTAACAAAATTAAAACTATGGCCTTCAAAGGAAGAGATCCAATCAAGAGTAATAAATAAGTAATAAATAAGAATGTAATACAGTAGATAAATACCTTTAATTATCTTGGATCATCCATATCTTATCAGAATGAAAAGGGTATCACTGCCAATGTCATGAAATTTCTTAAAATAACAGAGTAAGAAATAAAATACCGGTATTAAAATCTTCCGAAGTCCAGAAAAAGCAAGATTAGAAATATATAGCCTAACTCTGACAACATCTACATTGTGTGTATGCGATACCTTGACTACGAAAAAAAATGAATCCCGCATTACTGCTACAGAAATGAAATTCATGTGGTCGACACGAAATACACATGGCAGGATCGCAAAACAAGCATATAGGCCTACATATTATCGGAAGTTAAGGTCGTACGAGTTCTTGACAAAATCCACCATGATAGGAATAAATGGAGACTACATGTGGAAAGAATGTCTACAAATAGATTCTCAATAAAATACCGCCCAAAGAAAGATTGAGTCACGGTCGCCCTATTAGAAGAGAACATGCCACTAGGTGTAGATCCTCGACTGTTAATGAAGATGATGACGATGACGACGAAAAGTTTTATTTTTATGAACATGTACAAAAGATGGAGGAACACTGTTGGCCAAGAAAATGCTAGAATGGACTTCTACACAAGGAACTTGTAAGGACTGCGTAATATCAGCGATGAGAGAGACAAATCAAACGGAGATTGTCAGGATCGTCAACATTGCAAACAGGAATGTAAGAAGCCTTAGTATTGCTCTAAGTTCGCAATGTATTTCTCGTTTTCAATTATGAATAGAAGCTTACGGCATTTCTTTTTACGTTCATGACACTATAGGTTTGTTTGCCGAACCTGAACTAAAGACAGACGATTTTAAAGATTTAATAATCGATGATACTTATGAATGTCTCTGTTTAGACCTAGTACTTATTATCTTAATGTTTTAATTATCACCGTTTTTAAAAACACGCATCATTTTGTCACGTGAACAAGAAAATACTGAATTTATTGTTAACAATTCTGAAAAGGTTACGTCGAGGAAGTTCCTGGAATTGTGGTGAATTGGCCAAAAATTGATTCAAGCAATGACTAACGATACTACTAACTAAAACTCCTGTGCGAAAGTAAATTTCAAGAATAAAAATATAATGCTCTGTTGTAAAATTCACTTCACCCTTAAGAGATTACAAAAAAAAATACAAAATAAATTAAGCTCGGTTGTAATAACAAAATGGATGTCATTTATTTCTGGTTTTTAATATACGGCTGCATTCATTTGTTGACAAAAGAATAGAACAATACCCAATGCCAACAAAAAGACATGGCCCACATAGTTTATCTATCGCTGCTCATGAATATTACACAGAAACAAGTGACGGAAGCTAAAACTGAACACGGAGTATATACATTATTTTATTTCTTGTTACAGTCTTTTGTTTTATTTTCTTTCCATCTCCAGATCTTTCTTGCGTTAAAAGTTAGTTTTATACAGCTATCTAGTTCATTCAGGGACTTCTGTAAGCAACAACGGTATGACGCCAGGTCTAAGAAACGAAATCATATGAAACTATTATAAAAATACTTCGATAGCTCCGAAACCGTAGCTGATTTTCACGCAGTTTCAAATCTGCGCCTTACAGAATGAATACAGCGCGATTGGGTTGGGGGGGGGGGGGCTTGTGAAATGACAATTATTTATCGTCCCAGGTACGGCCTGAATCCCTGCGTCAGTCGTTGAGTGATATATGCATGCATTGGCTTGTTACCTGTATTTGCGAACTGCTAATGCCTTCGTGCTGGGAGACCCGTACCATGCTACTGCAGTTTTAGTTTTGATTTGTGTTGCCAACGTTTGCCAGTACAATCGCGATCTAATTGAACAAAGTTATAGGGCCCATGTATGTAAACTTTAATTATACCATTTTATTTGCAATAGATGAACGGAAATGAAGGCTAATATAACTATTCAGTTTGTATGCCTTCTCAAAAGCTCATTTTTTAAATACTGTAAAATTTGTACAAATTGATGCGAAGGGACGATGTTTAAATTGAAGTAACTGAACTGAATGAGTAAGTGAATAATTTTCTTCATTCAATTCCTAACCTTCCCTCTGGAACAGCGTTTCTTAAACTATGGTCCGCGGACCATCTGTGGTCCTCGAGGTCTGCCCTTGTGGTCCTTCAAAAAAGGCAGAAGGAAAAATAAAATTCAAACGAATTGCGGATCAGTCTATAGCTGAAAATCTCAGAGTTTGGAAATGACACATGTCAATCGTCTTTCAGTTTTTCTCCCAGTACTGATATTTTATGAAATTTATTACCCTATCAGTCTACTGACTTCCCAATCTACTCTCAACAACAAAAGAAGGGATTTAAAGCACTATGAACGTGGCGTTCCCCTGCACATCTGGCGCCGCATCTGTGATGTCGCATACAGAAACATAATCATGTCATTCAGGTACTACCATTCGGTGGTAAATGAAAGAAACGCTTATTACCGATATTACCCGATGTTCGATACTACCCAACTCTCCCCTAACTAATATTACATAACAAAACTCTTATCGCATTATGCTCTTAAGGTGATATTGGTGCGCAACTTCCTATCATCAGAATATTAAATTATTTTCTCGAATTCTGCTCAAGCTATAGAGCTGACATTTTTACAACACATGAGCACATATCTTTTATGATGTACCAGTAGTTGGTTTGTTAATTCATTTCCTTACAAACATTTTCCATGCGAATATTTTCAAAATTTTAATACACTATCTTCAGTAATACGTATTTACGATATATTAGATTTACGAAAACATTATGACAGTACCTGCAACACATCTGAAAATTTCATTTTTCTGTAAAGAAATTGAAAAGATATTCCTTTTGAATAAAAAGCAAACTTGTGAAAAATGAGCATTAAATTTAAAACTTACATTCTTATAATACACTTACATACTTCTCAGACAAATCTAAAATTTAACATGGATACAATTTTACTCGTAATAACTTCCCTTCCCTTTATCCATTGAATCAGGCTCTCCTGAGCTCCAAAGCGCGCGCTTGCGCCTATGGGCATCAGTTAACATGACTGAGATACAGTATTAGGTTTGTTCTTGCCATTGCTGCCAACTTACAAATGGCTTTTAAGGAATCCGGAAGTCCAGCATCCCAAGTGTTTAAAACTACTCACTTGTTCCACTATTTTCTTATCGGAAATTTGCCTTCAAATGCCATAACTTTTGATTTTTGAATATATATTCCCAGATTGTAATTCTTAAATATCTTCTGCAACTTGTATGCTGCTCTATGAGGCTCATCTTCAGAAGTGGAAAGGATAACCTGATCGTCAGCACTTATTTCGTTTAATTATTGAAATATTATACCCGATGAAATCAGAGTGAACATTTGTGGACACACTGTATTATCTAGCCATCTCTATGTGAATAATGTCAAGCTTTTATTAACTTTGTATAGTTACTAATATATTGTGCAAGATTCTGTTTCGCTCCATGTCAAAGCAAAGCTGAATAATATTTTTCTTTAATATATTATAACCCCCCAGGAATTACTATAATAAAGTCCTCCACGTAAAGAATGGATTCGTACATTTGTTCAGTTCATCGCTTTGATATAAGCATTTCCATGGCAACCGAAATAGAATTTCTGTTCCACAAAATCTCTTTTATTATTACTATCAGTGTAGGTCGAATATACATCGATGTTACACGACAAAAACATTTCTCTGTATCATGAATTTCCTAAGGAATGCATCCCCGTGAAGATCCCACATTTGTTCGAGCACCATCACATTACTTTGTACTTTGAATGACGACGATGTGGTAACAGTGTTATTTCCAGGATTGGTGCTCTTGACTGAAAATACAGTATTACTAGTGGCTTGTGCAGCAAATTCTGCAAACTAAGTTCATTAGACGTTCAATTAAACATTTTTCAGATTTATTCTCATTGAAGAATACCAGACATTCTGAAAGTTATTTGCTTCCATAATAATGAAAGATACTCTCTCTCGAGCCAATACTGAAGAGAACCACGCATATAAATATCTACACCACGCCGCCATTAAATATATGAAAAAGACCCAACCCCACTTGATTAATAACTGTAAAAATATTTGATTTTTAATAATATTATTATCTTACGTAAGTTTTATAGCTTTCAGTAACATATACCAGTAGGCTATATAGCCGCCACTCACTAAAGTATAGAAATCAAAATCTAATTTAAGTTATTCTCTACATCTACTTATATAACCCTAAAACGTTTCACTTTGATATCATCAGTATACCATTAATATGTATAATTAAAGAAAAATAATCACATCATGGCATTAACTACAATAATATTTCATTTCTAATGGTAATAATGTCATCAAACCACCTCAAGTTTTGTAGTTCTTAATATCCAATATACAGCTGTGCCCAGAAAATTACACACCACAGAATCGAACCTGTAAATTATTTTAGTAAGTTAAGTTTTTTAACAACCAATTTAATTTGAGCACTAAATATCTCAGCATTCTTGTAGATCATGGCCTTCGTTTAATATTGTTTACTGTAGTGTGTGTTTTGTTTTATTCTGAAATTCAATTAGCTAGTTCTCAAAACTGACGACAGATAGATTTTGGAAAATAGGAAAATTATGTTGAAAAATTGACATTTCACTGAAAACTACTATTTTTCTGAAAAACTTTGAGTTCCAAGCTTCAAAATGAGGGGTCATTTATTAAAATCCTTTTAGCCGTTTTCCCGTAATTTCCATTACCAGTTCAAATTATATAACAGCCCTGTTAGAAACTGCAGGCCCTATCAAATTGCACGTATATTTGCAAACTTATAAATTCCCTCTCCTTATTTAATCTCGAGTTAGCTCCACATAAATTAAATTTGCAGCCAAGCATTATTAGTCCTCGGAGAAATCAAAGTTACTAAAATAACCGTATCCAACTAAATTACCCCCCTTCCCATCCCTCATTGTTCGCAAGAAACCACAACTCTTGCGTCTCACATGAGAGCTACACAGACCTGCCCTGCTGAAACATTTTTTATTAACTTTTTTTTTTTTTGCCGGTAAAAAATAGCTTGTAAGACTTACCCTATCTATTTTTGATACAATGTGCAGCTGTAACTCTTGGCCGTTCTGTGAGTGTTATCATTTCCCATCGTATATCGGTTAAATGCTGCGGTTTACAATGCATAATGAAAGCTGTACATATTCAAAGCTCGGGTCACCATTTGTGTTTCACGAATAAAGCTTCAAACAGTGAGTATTGGTGTGGGAAATGGTTTTCAGTCTCGCGGGAGATAGCCTAGTGTTGTATTAGAGTAGAATTGCAACGAATGTGGGCGATAGTTTTGTTGTAATGCGCCATGTTTTTACAGTGGAAGTTAATTTAGTCTGCACAACGCTGAGTTTTCCGAGACATTAACATTTTTTTAATCAAAATCTTCTCGCACGGTAATTCTTTCAAACAGTTGTTTAATTTGACACGCCCCCTTTCGGAATTTTTTTTATTTGCCGTCAAGGCGTTTACTAAGGCCTATTAATAATAATAATAATAATAATAATAATAATAATAATAATAATAATGATTTATTTAACCTGGCAGAGTTAAGGCCATACGGCCTTCTCTAACACTCAACCAGGAGTAAAGACTGCGTTACAAATTTACAAATTACACTACAATTTTACACACAAAACTGAATAAGATAATAATAATAATAAAATATAAACAACAAATAAGAGGAAATCAGACATAATATATAACATACAGAAAGAAAGAAAAAAGCATAATAATATGTGAACAGCAGGTCAAAATAAATTAGGCATACAAAAAAAAGACAATTATTCATAATAATAATAATAATAATAATAATAATAATAATAATAATAATAAATAAGAATAGTAATAATGATGATAATAATAATAATAATAATAATAATAGTAATAAAATAGTGCAGTGCAAAGTATACAGTGAATACAATATTTCTAAGTACACACAATAAGAAAAATTAAGATTATATATAGCTCAACTTACACATTAGAGATATAACATTATCGGAAAATATGAAAACAAAAATATAAAATAAGTTGAATATCATTATAACATAAAAAAAATGTGAATACGTGGAAACATGCAATACAACACTTGTCATAATAGTAAGTTAGTTTGGCAACTCGTCATAAGATAATTTTCTAACTTGGATTTGAAAGAATTCAATGTTCGGCAGCCCTTGACTTCAGGCGGCAGAGAGTTCCAGTGACGAGAGGTAGCAACAGTGAAGGATGAGGAATACAGAGACGATGCGTGAAGTGGAATTTCTAGCGTGTTATCGCGTTGTGATCGAGTATTAATGTTATGATAGCGAGAGAGAGTATGAAAACGAGCGAATAAATAATAGGGGGATGAAGTGTGCATAATTCGATATAGGAGAGAAAGTGAGTGCAGATTTCTCCTCTCATTTAACCTAAGCCATGATAACTTCTTGAAAGAAGGTGAGATATGATCATAGTATCGAACATTACAAATGAAGCGGACGCACGCGTTATGAACACGCTGTAGTTTCTGAGCGGAATCAATCCTGAGATTACTGAACAAAACGTCGCAATAATCGAAGTGAGGTAGAATGAGTGTCTGTACCAGCGTCTGTTTTAATTTAGATGGATAATGATACAATCTTTTTAGCGAATGGAGAGTAGAGAATGCCTTCTTACATGTATATTTAATATGCGTATCCCAATTAATTAATCAAGTGGTTTTCGGAAAGTTTTCCTCAACTCAGAGTGATATCAGATAATCTCAAGGCTAATCCTTGGAGCCATCTTGCCAAATATCACCAGATTCATTCATTCATTCATTCAGTTTTCTGTCCAAGAGCAGGTCTTTCACTGCAAACTCAGCTTTTTCCAATATTTCCAGTTTTCTGCCTTCCTTTAAGTCTCCACATATGATCCATATATCTTAATGTCGTCTATCATCTGATATCTTCTCCTCCCCGAACTTTTCTCCCGTTCACCATTCTTTCCAGTGCATCCTTCAGTAGGCAGTTTCTTCTCAGCCAGTGACCCAGCCAATTCCTTTTCCTGATGAGTTTCAGCATCATTTTTTCTTCACCCACTCTTTCCAACACAGCTTCATTTCTTATTCTGTCTGTCCACTTCACACGTTCCATTCTCCTCTATAATGTTATCGCTGTAAGAAAAATCCTAATGCAAACACAAGCACGTGGCTGTCATATCCGTGATTGGTTCCCAGTCGAAACGCAGGAAAATATAGTTCGTATTTGAAAACCATAATCTTGTATTATTTGAAAATAAAAAAAATTGAATTCTAGTTGTTAAATACGATGAAACATTTAACTGTTCTCATATGTAAAACGCTATGTAAAAGAAGAGCTACTTTTATATTTTCTTAAATATAACATGTACTATGAACGCATGTACCAACAGTAATACCGAGGTAGTCTGTTCTTGTAACAAGCTTGTACAAGAGCTCGTAGTTGTTCACGTAAGCACGCGGTACAGAAGTATAGCTTCTGCATCCTCAACTGTCCATTGTGAAGACATAAGACTTAAAAATAATTTAATTACAGTAATTATAAAGTAAATGTTTCCTAAGCAAACGAATGCATAGTAGTGAGGTTAGGCCTACTTGACGAGTAACGGGAAATGTTTAACATGAAACAGAATGTACAACAGTAGGCGGGAACACGTACTGAGAATCGATGGCGCCAAACAGCGGCCAATGAAGTCTCACTTCAGTCACGTGCTATTGTTTACATTAGCATTTTTCTTATAGCGGAAATATTATAATTCCACATTTTCAAATGCTTCTATTCGCTTCTCTTCACTTTCTTGTAATGTCCATGTTTCTGCTTCATATAATACCAAAAACAGTTATATTACCGGTTCTTCTGTATGGTTGTGAAACTTGGACTCTCACTCAGAGAGGAACATAGGTTCAGGGTGTTTGAGAATAAGGTGCTAAGGAAAATATTTGGGGCTAAGCGGGATGAAGTTACAGGAGAATGGAGAAAGTTATGCAACACAGAACTGCACGCATTGTATTCTTCACCTGACATAATTAGGAACATTAAATCCAGACGTTTGAGATGGGCAGGGCATGTAGCACGTATGGGCGAATCCAGAAATGCATATAGAGTGTTAGTTGGGAGACCGGAGGGAAAAAGACTTTTAGGGAGGCCGAGACGTAGATGGGAGGATAATATTAAAATGGATTTGAGAGAGGTGGGGTATGATGATAGAGACTGGATTAATCTTGCACAGGATAGGGACCGCTGGCGGGCTTATGTGAGGGCGGCAATGAACCTTCGGGTTCCTTAAAAGCCATTTGTAAGTAAGTAAGTAAGTAAGTATAATACCACACTGCATAGAAAGCACTCCACTAGTCTCTTTCTTAGTTCTTTTTCCAGAGGTCAGCAGAAGATTCTCCATTTTCTATTAAAAGCTTCCTTTGCCATTGCTATCCTCCTTTTGACTTCTTGGCAGCAGCTCATGTTACTGCTTATAGTACACCCCAAGTATCTGAAGCTGTCCACTTGCTGTACTGCCTCATTTAGAATTCGCAACTTTACCTTCTTTTTCTTATGACCAGGGAACGGATTTATATGGACTAAAAATATATGAAATATGTAAATATATATGTAGTTATTTTTACCAAAGTATGGAATTAAATATGGATTTTTACCAAAATATGGAATTAAATATGGACTTAAAATTATAAAAAAAATGACTATGTACGTTAAATATTGGTACATTTTAATCAAACTAAACAAAAAATATAATGGACGTACCTTATCTTCCAATGTAGTTTCAACAAAACACAATTTTTATTGTCTGTTACCATAACAATAGGTTACAAACATTTCTTTCAAGTGCTGAAAAGTGAATCTTCTTCTATTGTCTCTGAGGATAGATTTATACTGACTAAAAGAGCGTTCGACGTCACAAGAAGTAACTGGTACATAATTCAATTTCACAATGTCTGCTGGGGATAAGTCCAAGTTAATCTTCACTGTTGATTCACCACTCATCACAGCAACAACCTTTTGTAGTTCTTCATATCCAGGGTTTTTTGAAAGTACAGTGTCCACCTTAGCTCTTACTGCATCTGCAACTTTACCTCTACCACGATTCAGTTGTTCCACAGTACTATTTATAATTTCAAAACTTTCAGATAGTGAAAGGTGCCTATTTTGGAGACTTTTGAGCGTTTTTATGATGCATGAAAATGTATGCTGAATGTGAGCTAAGTCATTCTTCACACTTATGTCACAGGTAACTGTTTTCGCAGTATCAATTGAGACTGCATCTTCAGAGTCCAATGCAAGGAGAACATTGTTAATAGAGTCTATATGTTCGGCATAATATTCAACTGCTTCTAGCCATGTACCCCATCTAGTTAAAATTGGCTTTGGTGGCAATGGAATTTCAGGGTACATTTCTTTCAACACGTTAACTCTACTGGGAGCTTTGAGAAATACTTTTTTCACTGATGAAATCAACAAATCTACTTTAGGGAAATTGTCTCTGACCACTTCTGCCACACGATGAAATGCATGCGCCACACAAGTAAAATGAGTCAATTTAGGATATACAACAGATAATGCTTGTCCAGCTTTGACCATATAAGGGGCAGCATCGCTAATAAAGAATAACACATTATCGTACATAATACCCTTTGGCCACAGGATACCCATAGCTTCGTTGAACAGTTTAACTATAGTTTTGTTATTGCACTTTTCTAGAACATCACAATGTAAAAGAATTCGTTCAGAATATTGTTCACTTAACAAACCGATAACTACATTACCAACAAGTCTACCTTCTTTGTCGGGAGTCTCATCAATGGAAACCCAAATTGAACTATCTTTAATTTCATCTCTTATCTTCTGTATTGTCTCATCGTAGATGGATGGAGCATACGTCTTCCTAAGTGTTGACTCATCCGGGATTGTATGTTGAGTATATTTTTCAAGGAATTCCCTGAAGACCTTATTCTTTAGTTTGTAGAGAGGAATATCAGCAGAGATGAGAGAACGGCACAGGTCGATGTTAAACTCAGATCTTACATTCGATGTTGTTGGTTGTGTTAAAAACAATTGTCTCTGCTTGGAATTTAGTTGTTTGTTGGCCTGATGTTTACTAGTTGTAATGTGTTGTTGCACCAGGAACTTTTGTGTAGATGATACTGCACACTGACACAAATTACAAAATAATATTTTATTGTCAGTTGATAAACCATCTTCTTTAAATTCTGAAATGTAACTTGTTAGTTTTGATTTTAAATTGACTGAATGACGTACTTTTGGCATATTTACCGTCTTTATAGTATGATTTACAAAACTGAACCTATGTGTACTCTGACTGGCATTTAACTGTTGACCTGCACAACTGAAGTCTGTTAAAAATTTTAAATTAAATTAATACAGTTTTGTAACTTACTTTCCCATTGTTGATAGGACTGCTAATTTTCAAATAACTCTGATGTTAAAGGGATTACTGAACATGTGTTTAAATCTCTATTGTTGAAATGTATTTTTAAAAGTTAATGGAATTTTGTTTTGTTTTATTGTTAAACCTAATATAATATGGACTGTTTTATATGAAATATGGAAAATATATGGAAATTAACGAAAATATGTACTAAACTCTAAAATATGGAAAAATATGGAAAATAAAAGTAGGATTTTTCAACCCTACACATTGTGAAACATAAAGATAATGCAAAATATAAATTATATTAGCTTTATAAGTAAATATGTATTTACATATAAATCCTTTCCCTGCTTATGACTATGGACTATGAAAAATGTTATGGTTTATTTAACGACGCTCGCAACTGCAGAGGTTATATCAGCGTCGCCGGATGTGCCGGAATTTTGTCCCGCAGGAGTTCTTTTACATGCCAGTAAATCTACTGACATGAGCCTGTCGCATTTAAGCACACTTAAATGCCATCGACCTGCCCGGGATCGAACCCGCAACCTCGGGCATAGAAGGCCAGCGCTATACCAACTTGCCAACCAGGTCGACTGGACTATGAAAAGTTTGAGAAGAATTGTAAAGAAAACACGAAGAGATAGAGTAAGAAATGAAAGGATAAGAGAAGATTTAAGAATATAATCAATCCAAAAGACAATAGAAGATAAACAACTGTCATAGTTTGGACACGTTAAAAGGATGGATGTAGATAGGAAAGTACCCCAGTTCATGGAACCAAGACCTATAGGAAGACCAAGGACAACATGGGAAGAAGAAATAAAAATAATAGCATCTAAGAGAGGAAAGACATGGAGCTAGTTAATGCAGATTGACAGAAGATAGAGTAAATATAGTAGATGGATCCGAGGAAATCCCCTAACACCACGATAGTGGTATACTAGGGAAGTTGAAGAAGAAGAAGAAGAAGAAGAAGAAGAAGAACTATGGACATGTTATCACCCCAAATATCACCACGTTATCACAAATTCCACCAACGGTAATGACGCAGTTGATCGAGTGTCGTTAAATAAACGATTGAAATATACTATCTTAATTAAGGCGAAATACCTATCACTAGACCTAAGATTACGTGAGAAAAAAAAAATACTTCGATTCTCCTCGGAGTCGAAACCATTTAAGGGTAAAGGCTGGTTCACAATAAACCGGGAACGAGAACCAGAATGAAAACGAGAAGCAGAGGACGTGAATATGAACATTTTTTATTCACAATAAACAGAGAACGTAGGCGACTATGCATATCGATATGCATG
Organism: Periplaneta americana; assembly: GCF_040183065.1. NCBI lineage: Eukaryota > Metazoa > Arthropoda > Insecta > Blattodea > Blattidae > Periplaneta > Periplaneta americana. The sequence goes on from NC_091120.1 coordinate 11,243,748, forward strand.
TCAATAACGATATGTAAAGTCGATATTACTCGTTCTGATGTCATTTGTGTATAATTGACCAATGGCGTTCTCTCATTAGTACAAGGCAGCCAACATAAACACAGGTTAACCAACTTCGAAATTTCAACTGAAACATTTCATTAGGTACGGTACTATAAATATGCCATCCAATATGCATCATTATTATCACAACCTATTTTAAGTCTACCATAACGTAAAATAATTAGAGAAGAAACATTTGTAATAGACCAAAAATGAACACAACAGTAGTTATTGAATTGAAGCATGAATATGTAGTGTGTAATACAACCAATATAGTAATAAAATATGATTCACTTACGATCGGTGTTCAAAGATGCAGCTATTGAAAGCCACGTATTCTCCTTCATTTTCTCATCTTTATACGAGGCGCGCCGCTTATCGTAAACGTGAGGATTTTCCTCAACACTCAATATTAAAATCTCATCAAATAAAACTTGCTCCATGATGCACAGCACAGAACAAAATAATGCATAGGTTATGTCACGGTCTTCTTGCTACAAAATATATGACGAGAAAATAGCTTTTAGATGGCAATAGAATGAATCTAGTGGGCTGTGATCGGAAACGTGAACGCCAAAGTTGAAACTTGGCCAACTCTCCGTTCCCGATCTTGGGCTCCGGCAAGCTTTTCGTTAATTGTGAATGCTCACATTTAAATGTACACATTTTAACAATTTTACCGTTTTCGTTCCGATTCTCGTTTCCAGTTTATTGTGAACCAGCCTTTAGAGAAACGCCAAATTTGTACACATGCAAACCGCCATATTGGCAAAGCGCTTTAGAGCGAAGCAAGTCTGCATCCGACATTCGAAAACCGTTACTTCCAGACGTAAAGTAAATCCGGATATTCAAATCGAGAATTGTAGGTCGAGATACAATTGTTTGAATAATGTGTCCAAATGATTAATGTTCCCGACTATACACTCAAAGGCATGACAGCTACTGGAGATCCCGGCTGCCTCAGATATTTCCGAATATTAAATCAATACCCGGAGGAGTTTATGTATTTTTAAATAGCTTTGTATCAGAAAGTGAATTCTGTTCGTTATCTTTACAAAATACAAACCCGACTACAGTAGAGTCCACAGTCTCTCAGTTATCCGCAGGTCTTTTTCTACAAAGGAGAAAAGGTTCGATTCTCGAGTGCACCTAAGGGCTAAACCACACTGCATGAAACAGAACTGTGTCAGACTGATTGAAACAATAAAAAGAGTAACACAATAAGACAGAAGGATTCATAACTGACAATAATATTTTCATTTTTTTAATACAGCAGAACTCCAAATATCCGGATCGCCAGTTATCCGGATCACGTTTCAGAACAGTTTGAAATTGTTTATTCAAAGAAAATTGTATATGTTTATGTTGTTTTATTTCATGTACTGTACTACCATACATAAGTAAAGTTGTGTTCTTTACGAAATATGAAGAGTTCTTATAATTTTAATCCATTTAAAATTCTATTTTCTTTGAATATGTGTAACTTTAAGACCGAAGTATATGATTATATCTCGTGACCAGAATATTGTACGAAATGGAAATATAAAAATTGAAAATTTATCTTTTGAAGAGGTGGAAAAATTCAATACCTGGGAGCAATAGTAACAAATATAAATGACACTCGGGAGGAAATTAAACACAGAATAAATATGGGAAATGCGTGTTATTATTCGGTTGAGATGCTTTTATCATCCAGTCTGCTATCGAAAAAATCTGTACGTTAGAATTTATAAAACAGTTATATTACCGGTTGTTCTTTATGGTTGTGAAACTTGGTCTCTCACTTTGAGAGAGGAACATAGGTTAAGGGTGTTTGAGAATAAGGTGCTTAGGAAAATATTTGGATAAATTTACAGGAGAATGGAGAAAGTTACACAACACAGAACTGCACACATTGTATTCTTCACCTGACATAATAATGAACATTAAATCCAGACGTTTGAGATGGGCAGGGCATGTAGCACGTATGCGCGAATCCAGAAATGCATATAGAGTGTTAGTTGGGATGCCGGAGGGAAAAAGAGGCCTTCGGGGAGGCCGAGACGTAGATGGAAAGATAATATTAAAATGGATTTGAGGGAGGTGGGATATGATGGTAGAGACTGGATTGATCTTGCTCAGGATAGGGACCAATGGCGGGCTTATGTGAGGGCGGCAATGAACCTCCGGGTTCCATAAAAGCCAGTAAGTAAGTAAGTAAGTAAGTAATTGAAGTTCTACTGTATATCAATTACATATTTAAAATATAAATTTTGGAGAAGGTGGGCACGAAGTATCACCCCGTTGGTATTGCTTACATTATGGTAAGTCTAAAAAATGGTTTCATATTTCATGGCAAAGATATCATATAACGTAAAAAAAAATTGTATTTACTGCATGAATTTTGATTATTATAATCAAAACCTAAAACTGTAATTTAATATTGCTGTCAATTTATTAGTCATGTTTAATGAGTACAAGACGATTAGGCCTAGCAACCTAAACAGAACATTTTGGGGGTCCGGAAAATGGAAACATCATATGAGCTTCAAAGAAAATGTGACACTTAAATGGCTAGAAACTATTGCCTTGAAAAAAAGAACCAAGGAAATCTGCAAATACTTTAGGCTACTTGTATAGCAAGAATCATCCCTCCGGAATATTTACGTATTTTTTTATTATTTTTAATTGGTATTTTACGAGCTTTTTCAACTGCTATCGTTATATAGCGTCTGAATGAGATGAAGGTAATAATTAGGGCTAGGATTTTGATGAAATTGCATCTTTTTTCTAGTAAGTCAGAAACATTGCTGCTTTAGTATTTATATGTTATGTGATAAACCGAGCGTTTTAAGACATATTTTTAGGGCATTTTTTGCCGGTTTCAACTCATAAGAGCATATTTTATTTTATTCGGTCATTTTTTAGACATTTTCATTTAATTTTGGTCAAAAATCCCCATTACTAATGTAAAATAATGTTAATTTCCTTTGATATTTTCTTTACATATTTTGTCCATTAATATCCATTATTTTGTATAATATTGTGATCGTTTTCTACCCCAATATTGCCATTTTAACGTAATACACCCCATGTAATGGATCAGTCCAACCACCCCTTCAATATAGACTCATCTATACGTGCTAATTCCGGATAAGAGTGGCCTTGTGGTGGACTACATGGAAACTAAAGGTAAAATAAATCCATGGCGCTACAGCCCATGAAGGGCCAAGACCGACCAGCCGACTACTGATCTCACGTCCACATGCCGAAGCAGAGGTGAACGATCATACACGGAAACTACATCAGGTAAAATAATTAAAGTGTACTACTTAGAAAAAATTATGTAAAATTTAATTTAATTACTAGTCTAAATATTAAGTACTACAAAACCTCTTTTCCTACTAAGCCAATTATGTAAGATCAATTTTAGGGCATTTTTTTAAGGTTTTTAAGTCATAAATGCATTGTTTTTAGGACATTTTTTCATGATTTATAGGTCATCAAAATCCTAGCCCTAGTGATAATGCTAGCTAAATGAGTATAAAGTTACCCAGCATTTGCTCTTAATGGGTTGAGGGAAAACCCCGGAAGAAACCTAAACCATGATTTGAACCCAGGACCGCTCGGTTCATTATTCCACAGCGGTGAACCATACGATTAATTCGAACTCTTGGTATGGAAAACAGACCTATAAGCTGTTCGCTTAGATGTACCGAATAATTGTACGTTGCCAAATTGTAGCAATCGCTGAACAAATACGGGAAATAATTACTTTCCCGATAAACGAAAAGCAAACTTATGAAAACGTCTGCCCCTTTCAGCTTGCTCATTTCCTATTCTTCGGTTCAGATTTTCATTAAGATGAAAGCACTTCATTTCTCCGCCTGTCGCAAGTTTAGATTCTGTAATTTATTGCATGTTAAATAACAGTTATGTTAGGAGTTGTTTACAGTTCAACTCGCACAGTCACGTGATTTAAGAACATGCCGTAGCAAGCAGTATGAGGCTTTAAAAATTCTAAGAGGGAGGAAAAAACCCTGGAGAGAAAAAGTCATACGCCCTGACAATAATACAACCCTGTTTGGCTTTGAGACAAGCTGCTCCAGAAGACGACGACAACATTCCCAAGTTCTTTTCATTCCGACTCGCGCAGCAATCACAGGCGAAGAGCGCGACACTTCATGCAAAAGTGGCACTCGAGTGTTTCATTCTCCTGCAACAGTGGCACAAGACGCGATTCGATACTATTATGGTCATTATACATTTAAATACAAGTATCTTTAATTGTATGGTTTTGTGTGTTTTAGTTTGGATAGTTTGACTCCGTGTGTAGTTGGTATAGTTCATGTATTTAGTTAGTATAATTTTTGTGTTCAATTGTATCGTTTTTGTGCGTTTAGTTTAGATAGTATGGGTGTTTAGGCTGTACAATTTATGTGTGCAATTGGTATTTAGTTTGTGTGTGAGTTAAGATTATGTATGTGTTCAGTTTGTGCAATTTTTTTTTTTATTTTTATTTTATCGTGTGTTTAGTGTGGACAGTTGTGTTCGGATTATAATTTATGTGTTCAGTTTGCATATTTTTGTGTGGATGTTTAGTTTGCATAATTTATGTGTTTAGTCTGTATTGTTTTTCGTGTTAAGTTAGTATAATTTGTTTATGTGTTTAGTTTGTAAGTGTATAGTGTAAGCTCTCTTGGACTGGCTCCCCAAGTGTAGTAGACCTTCAGCTCACCCTACACTCTCCTGTAGGAGGCCGTTGCCCTTATGGGATTTAAGGCTTTTCGTATTCGTATTCGTATCTTTAAAAATTAACATTAGGAAACATGTAATTTTATCAATAATTTTGGAAATTTCCAGTGTCACAGATATAAAAAGAAATCGTTTACTATCAGGGGCCCGTTTCACAATCTTTACAAATTACAAATTAACAATTTACAACTAACAAGTAAAAGATTACAAATGCTTGTAAATTGTGTTTCACAATGCTATTTTATTTGTTTGTAAAGTTTGACGAACTTTATCAAATCAGCTATTATTGGTTACACAATATCGCAAACGACAGTTTACAAAAATCGCTAAGAAACAGAGCTAAAGTCGCTGTATTTTTACTACTATCGATACATATGTTTATATTTTCAACTAAAATAGATTATTCTAAGCTTGCTGATTCATATTTCACCAACAGAAAATATAAAGTATTGTTAAAAAAAAATTAAAAGTATTTAGATTTTCATATATTGGCGACAATGGAGTTTCATGTGATGTGATTGGTCGAGTATACCAATACGTCTATTACTTAAATGACCAAAGTTAACACCAAATTCAGTCAAATAAGTGAATAACAGATTTGGTCCACGTACAAATATGCAATTGATAAAATAATTACGATGTCTAACCACAAAATCAGGTTAATTTTTTGTGTTGATGCATCAGTATTTATTAATGTTGCATCCATAACCTCACAAACATTAGTGATCCCATCAGCAGCATAAAAATTCTGTGCTATAGTAAATAACATTTTGGTGATCAAAAACTTGCCCCGAATTTAACTCTTTTAACTACATCAACTACCCTATGGGCACTTTTGCACACTGATATCTTAGAAATTCCGTGCTTATCTGCAAACCCATGGAATTGACAGCTAGTATGCATTCAATGGAAAACAATATAGTTCTCGCTTTGAGGTTAGGGCATCATTTTTCCCTTTTGGATGTTGGACGTGATGTCCCGTATCTTGTAAGAGAGATTCCAGCGAAACGGGACTCGAAACGACTTCAGAATACCGCGTAAGTAGTGTCGCTATTGCATTATTTATTTTTGGTGTAGGGAACTTCTTTATTAAGTGAGAGTATTTATTAAATACAGTCTTCGTATATAAATACTTACGCGGTATTCTGAAGTATAGCGCGGGACTCATTCGAAACCTTTCATTAAATTCATACAATGATACGAACGTGTTATTAATTCTTGCCCGGAGAATTTTACGTATACGTCTTCGTTTGATTAAGCCTAAATTCATGTCTTCGTCTGAGTCATTAGAACTCCTTAATAACATCAAAACTGCTTTAGTTTAATTCTTAATATTATCCAGTTACTCAAAAATTAATTTAATAAGTATTTCTTTATTGTATTTATTCATAATCTGTTGCAATATCAAACTTTACACATCTCAGAGGTATTGTAGAAAATGTGCTGATTTTACAAGTAAAATTTACATGTTTGTAAAATTACTCTTCACTGTGAAACAGAATACTTGTAAAGTGAGCAAAATTTAATTTATAAAAATTTGATTTCCTTTGTAAAGTTCAACATTACAAACAAAGATTGTGAAACAGAAGTTTACAATTTACAAGCAAAGTTTACAATTTACAAAGATTGTAAACATTGTGAAACAGGCCCCAGGTAGGGAAAGGGAAAAACTATCAACAGGAATTCCATGAATGCTGACATTTTTCTCAAAATTTCTTTGAGCTTAAAGAAGGCCGGTAAATAATTATCTCATAACAAGAAACATGAGTTTAAAGCGAAGTGATATTACCACAGAAAGTTATCGCCACGAGTGGTATTTCACTAGATAATACGCACGCGAAAAATTGATCTTATAACATGAGTGGATTCCATTATTTTTCTGTGAAAGAAGTTATAGACAGATAATCAAGCCTTCTTAAATATAAAATTACTTGATAAATATTTGAGAAAATAAAGACCTTCGCCTCCTGGTAATAACACGAGACAAGTGAACATCTGAGATTATTTTTTTTCTCGCTGTTATTTATACTAGGTTTAAAATCTTTGGTCATATCGCGAGTTAATCTTTTGGTTGAAATCCGAAAGCCTGTGTGTTGAGACTGGTTCTATTGTTGTGAACTAATGGCGACTGTAGGCTATATGTATTACTGATTTGTTATGAATATGATTTCGGTGATGAATGAGTCCAGTGATATTCAGGAATGTTGTGGCCCCAATTTCCTGGCATTTACCTTACGGTTGAGGAAAAATCCTGAAAAACCTCAACCAGGAAATTCAACCCGATCGGGAATCGAACCCAGGCCCTCTGCGTAAGAGACTAGCATGCTGACCCCTACACCACAGAGCTGGTCATTAATAAAGTATAACTGTTTATTGTGAAATGCGAAAGTTACGCGTTTATTTTGAATATTATTGTAAATATAATTTATATTTAACCTCTATTTTGAACTAATTATTTGTAATTCAGAATTATGCATACATTTTATAGCGAACTCACTTTGATAGTAATTAAAGAGTACAGGAACTGTTAAAATTACAGTTCCATGTTAACATTGCGAGCTTGATGTAAGGGTTTTATTGCTACCATTCTTTCACTTTACTCTTCAATATTCTTCAAACCTCTAACCCTAGCTACTTAGTTTCTCGTTTTCAACATTTGTCCTCATATCACGAAATAGATACTCGCTCACAACACCATATCACACTCTCCATTCCTAAACACAGAACATCCTTCTACTCTTCATCTTTCACAGTCTCTGCAGCTCATCTCTGGAACTCTCTACCACAACATGTCAGAGACTGTCGGACATTGTCTAGTTTCAAAAATAAATTAAAATTGCACTTTTTCAATTCAGATTCCTTTCAATTATAAGCTCTTTTCTCTGCGATAGTTTTGTAAAAATATAGGCTATATATTTCTTTTTCCTTCCTTTCCCCTTTTTGTTCTCTTTATCAGCCGATGAATTTATTTTCATAGCCTTTTTATCGTGAATTTTATTTAATTTTCGTATTTCTTTTCTTTTTTATTATTATTTTATTACATTCCATTTTGATATATTCTTCCTTACGTTTTTCCATATTAACCATTTGTACTAAATGAGTTGCTTTCACTATATTCCAATGTATTTTACTTTCTTTTTTTTTTTCTATTATGGTATTATTTTCCATGTTGTTTAGTGTCGATTTTATTATGCTATTGTTATTATTATTATTATTATTATTTGTAATATGTTAGTATTCTGTTCTTTAACTTTTGTATACTTTGCTTGTATACTTTGTGACCTGGTAGAGTGTAAGAGAAGGCCCTATGGCCTTAACTCTGCCAGTATAAATAAAGATTTATTATTATTATTATTATTATTATTATTATTATTATTATTTGTAATATATTAGTATTCTGTTCTTTAACTTTTTGTTAAATTTTGACTGCTTGTATACTTTGTGACCTGGTAGAGTGTAAGAGAAGGCGCTATGGCCTTGACTCTGCCAGTATAAATAAAGAATTAGTATTATTATTATTATTATTATTATTATTATTATTATTATTCTCTTAAATTGTCCACCATATTGAAATAAAACAATTGAATTCGTTGAAAGGAAAACGTCATTTATTAGTCTTGAGAAGCATAAAAATATCAATGTGGTTTGATCGTTATTGGTCAACGAGTATCAATAACATTGGCTGAAAAACATTAGCGTGGAAGTACCTACTGACTAGATTAACGAAATCAATTGTCCAGAATGACTTTTGATAACGTATCAGCAGATAGGTTCCCTGAACGTTACCTTATTGATGATGAAACCGATGTGTATCATAAATTTATGACAAGATGCAAAGCCTAAAAATATGGCACCATATTCGTCACAGTAACGGTCTTCAATCATACTTAGGTATGGTTACAAAATCTCGACCGTTATCTTCCCTTTAGTCACAAAAGGGTTAGGATTCAAGTACCGTTTCAAGTCTTTTGACTTTTAAGTTTGCCCTTAATTCATAATGAGGAGACTACATTTGAAGTGGTAACTTGTATAATGAGTTTCCCCATTAAGACTGACATTGTACATCAGTTATAATGCCATTTACTCCCTGACCTTGCCTTAATGTCTTGTTTGGTATTTTTCCCTTCCTATTCGCGGCATTATATTTATTGCACTTCTGATCTTTTTTCACGTTTAGTATATGTTTCACAATGATTGTCATTAGTGGCTGTGTTACACTTCCATGGAGGTTGAAATCGACAAGTTTTGATATAATCTTACCAAAATACTATTTAAGGATGCCGTTAATTTTATTCTTCAGCAAATCTTTGCTTTAATGTATCTTTATTTCGTTAATGATAAATAAAACCAAAGCAAAATTGAAGCATTTCGGTTCAAAGTATGCAGCATTCCCAATTTCTATAGGCTGTACTGCATCCACCGTGAATTTGTGTCAATAGTAGATCGATACAAAGTCATTTCAACCTGTTCTGCTATCATACTCTTCTGAGCATGCTTAACATAATAAAAAAATTGTCTTTCTCATAATAAAACGTAAATTTAAACACAGGAGAAATAAATAAACTGCTAGTTCACAGATGTAATGGATTCAAAGTTGAGTGCCAGATTCTTAATGAGTGCACTGATTCCACAATTAACATGGAGGCATGAGATAATTAATCTACCATTACAATAAAATTAACTCTGATTTCACCGTTGTTTATTTGTTTGAGGTTTTCCACACAGGAATGATTCGAATGTTGAATATATTATTTAATTACTTAAATATTTTTTTTTATTTACTTATTCATGTATTTACTTATTTATGCACCTGCTTATTCAGTTATTTATTTATTTATTTATTCATTCACTTATTTACGTATTCGCTTAATCATTTACTTATGTATTTATCTATTTATTTATTCAATTATTTTTATTTATTTATTCACTTATATTTATTTATTTGCTTATTTCTTTATTCACTAATTTATTCACTTAATCATTTATTCATTTATTCGCTTATTTACTTATTCATTTATTAGATTATTCACTTATTCATTTATTCACTTAATCATTTATTTATTCATTTATTCGCTAATTTACTTATTCATTTATTCGCTCCATTTATTCGACTATTTACTATTTATTTATTCGCTTATCTACTTATTCATTTATTCGATTATTTACTTATCATTTATTCGATTATATACTTATTCATTTATTCGATTATTTATTTATTCATTTATTCGTTTATTTACTCACTCATTTATTCACTTAATCATTTATTTATTCATTTATTCGATTATTTAATTATTCATTTATTCGCTTATTTACTGATTCATTTATTCACTTTATCATTTACTCACTTATTTGCTCATTTATTTATTCACTTATTTACTTTTTCATTTATTCACTTATTTACTTTTTCATTATTCACTTATTTATTTATTCATTTATTTATTTATTCATTCATTTATTTACTTATTCATTTATTCACTTATTCACTTATGTATTTAATTTATTCACTTGTTCACTTATTTATTTAATTTATTTACTTGTTCACTTATTTATCTGTTTATTCACTTATTTATTTATACTAGCAGAGTCAAGGCCATAGGACCTTCCTTTACACTCCATCAGGTAACAAGATACACAAGCAATGAATATAGGGATATGTTATGTTTACAGGCCTATATGAATATCAAATAAAATACTGTACATTACAGTGTTAAACAAAGTAGTCTATATATTGTAAGCTTTACTATTACCTTTAATTACAGTAGACGTTTCACGCAAACATTGGAATTTATTTAAATTCTACGTCAATTTTCTGTGTTTGAATCGATTCTGAAATGTCTGTTCCTCAATCTATATACATCCAGAGACTGTTTTCGGAACTTATGAATTCCCTCTGCATCTCTATTTTGCATGTTTTATTTGTTTCTTGTAACTTCGTTCCCAGTTTGGTCTTCCTTTGGCTCCAGAAATTGTACCTATGCAGTCTATACACTTCCCAGGTTCACAGAAGCATAGAAGAATACAAATAGCCATTATACTTCAAAGAATTTCTAGTGATTGTTCGTTCCTAGAAAGGGCAAGTAAGGATACTGGTTAGGGATGGGGTGGATTCGCGTCTTACCTGGTTTTGGAGACGGCAGGTGGGGAAAGTCCGGTTTTGCCGGCCACCTGAAGGGTTAAATGTAAATAAGTGCGTACTTTTTCATTCGTAGGCTTCTTTTCCACGCACTTCCTGCTCACAAAGCCGCTCTTTCACCATGAAGCATTCCAAGAGTCCTTTCTATTAACATCACTACGGGCGTGATTCGCAAATGTTACAATTCCGCGCTCACAGCTACCCAGTTTTTAACTCCATGTTTCTTTTAATTTACCGGATTATACTCGTATTCATAAAGACGAAAAAAAGAATTAGACAAACAGAGCATGTTAGTTGTAGTGTTTCATTTCAAAGAGTTGAAACACCGTGGAAATAAAATACCGGTCTCCAAGGAAGCTGCACGTGCAGGATTAAATGAAAACGATTAAGTTAGTCTTCCTTAATAAGTAAATGAACTCCGTACCTACAGGTTCAGAACAACTTGAACAATATGTAACAAGTTTATGAAAATGGTAAACACCCTCAGTTTTCAGTGCAACTAAGAGCCCTCACGATACCCTTCCTTGATACGTTCGGAAAGTCCACAATTCGACCTCCGGTACTGGCTATTCTAGTTCAGATTTTCTCAGTAGTTTTGCTCGACTGAATATATCAAATTTTCAGTTACATAAAGGTCAAGTCGGCTTGAACCCCAATCACCGCGAAATAAATAAAATACTACAGTTCGTTCCCAACAGCGAAACCTACAGATAGTCGCGATATGATGTAGGAATTGAAGCGATTATAAAAAAAGCTAAAAAAAAAAATATACATATAACAACAAATATTAAACCTAAACTGAAAGCCTAGCCATAGGATCATCCGTCTCCAACATCCTAGCCGGAATTTTCATACACAACATAGAACACACTTACTTACTTGCTGGGTTTTAAGGAACCCAGAGGTTCATTGCCGCCCTCACATAAGCCCGCCTTTGGTCCCTATCCCGAGCAAGGTTAATCCAGTCTCTATCATCATATCCCACCTCCCTCAAATCCATTTTAATATTATCCTCCCATCTACGTCTCGGCCTCCCTAAAGGTCTTTTTCCCTCCGGCCTCCCAACTAACACTCTATATGCATTTCTGGATTCGCCCATACGTGCTACATGCCCTGCCCATCTCAAACGTCTGGATTTAATGTTCCTAATTATGTCAGGTGAAGAATACAATGCGTGCAGTTCTGTGTTGTGTAACTTTCTCCATTCTCCTGTAACTTCATCCCTCTTTGCCCCAAATATTTTCCTAAGCACCTTATTCTCAAACACCCTGTACCTATGTTCCTCTCTCAAAGTGAGAGTCCAAGTTTCACAACCATGAAGAACAACCGGTAATATAACTGTTTTATAAATTCTAACTTTCAGGTTTTTTGACAAGAGACTAGATGACAAAAGTTTCTCAATCGAATAACAACAGACATTTTCCATATTTATTTTGCATTTAATTTCCTCCCGAGTGTCATTTATATTTGTTACTGTTGCTCCAAGATATTTTAACAAGATATTTTAACTTCTCCACCTCTTCAAAAGATAAATTTCCAATTTTTATATTTCCATTTCGTACAATATTCTCGTCACGAGAAATAATCATATACTTTGTCTTTTCGGGATTTACTTCCAAACCTATCTCTTTACTTGCTTCCAGTAAAATTCCCGTGTTTTCCCTAATCGTTTGTGGATTTTCTCCTAATATATTCACGTCATCCGCATAGACAAGCAGCTGATGTAACCCGTTCAATTCCAAACCCTCTCTGTTATCCTGGACTTTCCTAATGGCATACTCCTCATACCTGAGGTGGTGCCGTGGTGATAGGGACCCACAATACATGGGTTAATGAAGAATGAAAACACAAAGTATTACGTGTTACAACACGCCTTTTCAACATACATAAAATTGCGCTCGCTGTTGGTAAAACAGCTGACATATTAAGACTCAGATCGTTTTGAATCTCTGCGTTCATGGAAGTTTCAATACGGTAAACGCATTCAAAACGATCTGAATACTCCATGAAATGTTAAATGTTATGTTTTATTTAACGACGCTCGCAACTGCAGAGGTTATATCAGCGTCGCCGGATGTGCCGGAATTTTGTCCCGCAGGAGTTCTTTTACATGCCAGTAAATCTACTGACATGAGCCTGTCGCATTTAAGCACACTTAAATGCCATCGACCTGGCCAGGGATCGAACCCGCAACCTTGGGCATAGAAGGCCAGCGCTATACCAACTTGCCAACCAGGTCGACTACTCCATGAAAACGCGGCAGTAAGTAGCAATGATAATCAGATGCGACTGTACGGAGTCGACGGAGACTTCATTCACGCTTTCATGAACAATTACAGCAATGTTTAAATTTGTCCGGTTAGACATAAAACGACAAAAATATCAACACTGGAGTGAAGTAGTCTAACGAAGGTGCAGTGTGGTTTTCTGCACCACTTCTGTCGCTGTATTTCAAACAGAGACGAGTAGCGTCGTTATATTGCTGCCATTACTTTCAACACAATGGTTTTCAAACTTCTCTGTCCCAGGCCTTTCTCATTATACAAAGTATCAAGGCAAAGTACTGTGTTACTGACAACCACGATTTAGACATTTTCATGGGAATGCGCATTTGCAGTTTCCCTGATACCAACGAAGGGATTTCATATATGCCATTTGTCTATGCACAGTGATTTGTTCTAAACTGTCGGTAGGATTTCGTTAACACTGAGTGTCGATCGGCCAATTTAACTGGAAACTATTAATGTGATATACAGTATAATGCTTGTGGTTATCCATACAGTTAGAGCACCCTGGCTAACCACAAGCGATAGTGTAAGAGCCGAGACTGTATGTTATAAACACGTAACGAATTCCTAGGTGATTAAAAAAAAAAGATTTAGTACTTTATATAACCCAATATAGGATTTTTAGGAGTTTATATAAAACTAACCGTACCCGTGCGCTCCGCTGCACCCGTTAGAAATAAATATAAAGTAATTACATAATTAAAATAGGACATTTGATCCAGGGAAAATTCGTCTTTGATAGAAGGATACATCGTTTAATAAGTTACTTAATTTAAATTGCATCCAAATAATTAAAATGCGTGCATCCAAATAATTAAAATGCGATCATTTTGGTCCAGAGACACTCATTTGGCGCAATGACAATTCCTTTAACATGTTTCTTAATTTTTATTACATGAAACCATAGTTTAATGAACATTGACATCATTTAGATTTAATGTGCATATTTTATTTTACTTGTTATAGGTTTCTATTGAATTATGGTAATAACTTAATTTTAACTCTTGTTTTCTACGTATTCAGTAAATGGCGCTTGGCCCACTATGATTCTGAACCCTTCAAATAACTTAAATTATATTATACAATATTACGTATTACTGTAATAACATTATAGCATTATGCCCATCTAGAGAAACTACACTTCCCAATGGTGAAATAATAATTAATTATACAAATCGGTTAATTTAGCTTCCGATATTACTTCATACAAACACAGAAACATTCTCTGTAACCTATCTTTCATAGCTTTCGATTGTTGCTGTCCAAGGCCCCTTATACACGAAGTCATTTGTTTTTTAATGCATTACACGGCCTTACATGGCAGTTATTTTAATTTTAAAACTCATTTATCTCATTAAATATCAGTTCTATCAAAAATTTTCAAGGAATAAAACTTATCGCAAATTATTTTTAAAGAAACTTTTGTTATGTAACATTTTTCGTGGAAATCAATAATAAGCGAGATATTTCGATTTATTTAATTCAGGCCCCCTTATAACCCCCCTTTTAAATAATGTATTTTGAATGCCATATAGCCTAAAATCTAAGTTACAACGAACTTAATTTATATTCGAATTTTCATCGAAATCCGTTCAGCCATTATCGCGTGAAAAGGTAACAAACATACATACAGACAGACAGATTAACAGTCAATAATCTTAGTAAACAAGCCTATTCTATTTTAAGTGGAAATGATGTACAGTAGTGGCAAAAAAAAAAACCGGACCGACACTTGTAGCTGATTTCAGAGCCTTGTTCACTCCGGAGCACGATAGACTGGTAACTAAGACTTTCATGGTTCGAATCCTGCCTGGGAAGGAAACTTTTTCTTTGTTCCTTATTCAAATTTATTCCCAATTTAACTCACACATGTAAGCTCAACTAAACAGTGTTCATGGTTTAGATAATAAACATACAATTTATATATAACACAGTTGTATGAACATTTTACAAATGATGACAATTAAGACTGGTAAAATTCAGACATGTTTCGGAGGGTGCTCCTCCATCTTCAGTGACATTACCACGACGCTGGTACAGGTGTTCGACCGCGATGTGTCGTGGCTTATTTATTCCCAATACGTTTCGATTGCTGGTAAAATTCATGTTCTGAGAATAATAAGTTAATTAAGTAGTAAAATATCGCTGCAATCGAAAAGTATTGGGAATAAATTTGAATAAGGAACAAAGAAAGTTTTCTCCCCAGGCAGGATTCGAACCACGAAAGTCTTAGTTACCAGTATATCGTGCTCTGGACTGAACAAGGCTCTGAAATCAGCTAAAAGGGTCGGTCCGATTTTTTTTGCCACTACTGTACAAAGAAATTGTACTCACAGTGAGTGCTACTGAATAAAATAGCAAAGAATATACATCCTTATTAAAACAAAACTATTTCCATTGAAGATTCCTTCACATTTTATGTAAATTCAAAGTAGCACTGACGAAAACATATTCTGTAACTCAATCTCTATTTAAGTTATCTTTGAAGGAATTAAAAATTAATTTGGAAAAGAAATTAAGTTTACACAACAATTAAGTATGTATGTGTATATATGTATGTATGTAAAATATGGTTTATTTAACGACACTCGCAACTGCAGAGGTTATATCAGCGTCGCCAGTATGCCGGAATTTTGTCCCGCAGGAATTCTTTTACGTGACAGTAAATCTACTTACATGAGTCTGTCGCATTTAAGCACACTTAATATACATATACATATACATATGTTGTTGTTTTCTAACGCCAGGCGTTTGACAATAAAGTCATTTGACCTCTTGCACTCCAATATTTTTCAAAGATATAATCATGACCAGCCACTGAAGTACAGATTTTGAGGTGTTCCGAATACATTTCTTGGTTTGAGTTGCACAATGGGCTGTTAGGGGACTGATATATTCCAATTCTATGCAGGTGTTTGGCCAAACAATCATGGCCTGTTGCCAACCTAAATGCAGCTACACACGATTTTCGTGGTAAATCGGGAATTAACTGTGGATTTTGATGCAGGGAGTTCCATTTTTTCCCTTGGGATTGAGTTATCAAATTTTGTTTGTTGAAGTCTAAGTAGGCCTATGTAGATTTAATAAATCTCTTCACAGAGTAATACGTAATACATATACATACACATATATACCTATATATTCCGAGTGTTTAGGAGACAGGTTAGGTCAGTTATGATGGTAAATCCATTATATGATGTATAGGAGTTTTTTGATATTCATGTAGGCTTATTTTAACTTGTATTTTATGACGATGCCATACATGTTGTCTGTCTGTCTACCTACCTACCTACCTACCTTATGCTACTTGTGGACAGTCATGTGAAACTAGTGCCTACATACAGGTGGTCTCCCATCAAGACTCCCTCCAAATTTTACTTCCGTACCTGTATATGCGTAAATATCTCTTAATCAGTTTTTACACCATTTGCATATTTTTCCATATACTTCGTAGAATGAGAAAGCAGAAAAGTGCTCAAATTATATTTGCATTAAAATGCTCAGATCTATCTGACGTAACACATCGGAACATTTCTCATTTCAAATTATCGTAAATCCCATGGGAAATGCTGAGGTGTGAAATATGGCATATCAATGCAAGTTCTATTCGGTCGTCTACGCGACAGAAAAGTCCATACATGTCTTCAGCAGCGAATGTAATATCCTCCACATCCCAATCCCCATTAGCGAGAATCGAATACTTTCATGCCACACGCTTGGGAAGCTCATACCAAACCAATCTCGCCCAAGGACCGTCTGAATCTTCAACTCTACATCCCTCGCCAGTCCCGATCACACATCCAAATTCACGATTCCAGCTGTAGTTTCGCACTGAAGAATGTAGCAAAGCAAAATAGAAATGTACTCTAAAGTACTATCCATCTTTTTGCTATAGACATGATTACAAATATACATGTGCACTTAAAACAAGAAACATTGGCATAATACGTGAACATCTTCATGTTAATTTTTAGTAAGGATCAAAGACAGTGTTGGTACAGCGATGGCCTTCTATGCCCAAAGTTGCGGGTTCGATCCCGGGCCAGGTCAATGGCATTTAAGTGTGCTTAAATGCGACAGGCTCATGTCAGTAGATTTACTGGCATGTAAAAGAACTCCTGCGGGACAAAATTCTGGCACATCCGGCGACGCTGATATAACCTCGCAGTTGCGAGCGTCGTTAAATAAAACATTACATTAACATCAAAGATAGTAATGACCATGGTGCGAATTTTTGGTCCTCTGGAAAAAGAACAAAGGAAGAAGCTTGGAAGTGCTTTGCGTGAAGTGAGGCATTGTATGGGGCAGAAACATGGACATTACGACGAAGAGAAGAGAAACGAATTATAGCATTTGAAATGTGGATATGGAGAAGACAGAATTAGAAACGAAGCTGTGTTGGAAAGAATGGGTGAAGAAAGAATGGCGCTAAAACTAATCAGAAAGAGAAAAAGAAATTGATTAGGTCACTGGCTGAGAGAAACTGCCTACTGAAAGATGCACTGGAAGGAATGGTGAACAGGAGGAGAGTTCGAGGCAGATGATGATATACCTTATTTTATTTCAAGGAGTGCAGATCGGTGGCTCCTTTGAACACCCATTTACAGATTTATGACTTCCTACACAAACACCTCTGACAATTCCATCCTGTCCCCTAGTCCCAACATTGCACAGTTGTCACAATCCTGATGACCTTCGAAATTATGTAGTGAAACTGACGGGATTCTTAGAATTCGGAAAAGATGCGGCAACTCTGCCTCCACGTGGATTTGACGGGCACCTGTCAATTCTTCTGAACAAGGGTTGTGATTGGTTACTAACAAGAGAAGACAAGATTTCCGTCATAGTAAGGAAGACATTTATTTATGACAACCAATTAGTAGGGGGCAGTAGAAGCTCTGTCGGCAAAGTCCTTTCTATGAAACTGCACTCCATGAAAAAAAATAGAGTATATCAGATGATAGACGACATTAAGATATATGGATCATATTCGGCGACTAAGAGGAAGGCAGAAAGTAGAAAAGATTGGAGAATTCTGGGTTTGTAGTGAAAGACCTACCCTTGAGCAGAAAACACAAACACACACACAGATATATATATATATATATATATATATATATATATATATATATATATATATATATATATATATATATATATATATAGGTTATTTAAGACGCTTTATCAACATCTCAGGTTATTTAGCGTCTGAATGATATGAAGGTGATAATGCCGGTGAAATGAGTCCGGGGTCCAGCACCGAAAGTTACCCAGCATTTGCTCATATTGGGTTGAGGAAAAACTCCGGAAAAAACCTCAACTACGTAACTTGCCCCAACCGGGAATCAAACCCGGGCCACCTGGTTTCGCGGCCAGACGCGCTAGCCGTTACTCCACAGGTGTGGACTATATATATATATATATATATATATAAGAAACTTTACCTTTATTAAAAAAAATAGTCCTCTATTTTCATTACAGCAACAAAAGAAACTGTTGTACACAAGACCTCACAGTTACATGGGCCTTACGCCTTCTTTGTATTAAAGATTACGAAGTAAAAGTAGTGGAACGAAAACTTTACAAGTAGCGAACCGAGTAACCGGGGAACGGATTAAATCCATTTTTCAACTACAGTCCGTCTCAAACGGAAATGACGAAGGCGTTAGATTTTATTTCTCCTCCTCTCTCCACAACTTCTTCCCATGCAGAGACAAATTCAGAAACATTCCCATTCCATGCGAATGCAACAAATTTACAGCAGTTCAAAAGACGGCAGAAAAGCGGTTTTAAGATTCAAAGAAAACAGTTTTAATTACTTCGGGTTTACGAGAAATGAAAAGAAAGTTTTTCCGTGGATATGACGTAGCTCTTACTGTTATTTGATTCATGTTTCAAGGAAAGTAAAAGAATATTAACAAAACATTAGTCATATTTCAGAAGCCAAAACAAATCTCAATATAGGACACACTAAGAGAAGCTATAAAACACACTGCAAGTAGAGTTATCAATTGCATATAAGTTATTACATGTAAATTAATGGTAACTTCATATCACTCTAGAATCTTTTATTTTCGTTACTGTTAGTATTATTATTAATGATATCATCATTATCATTATATAGCGCTGGCTTGTGCCCAAGGTTGCGGGTTCGATCCCGGGGCCAGGTCTATGGCATTTAAGTGTGCTTAAATGCGACAGGCTCATGTCAGTAGATTTAATGGCATGTAAAAAGTCCTGCGGGACAAAATTCCGGCACATCCGGCGATGCTGATATAACCTCTGCAGTTGCGAGCGTCGTTAAATAAAACATAACTTTTTCATTATCATTATTGTTACTACTATTACTACTATTACCACCACCACCACCACGACCATTATTATTTTTAATTGATTTGGAAGTCAATCCCGAAAAAAAAGAGTATATCATTAGAAAAGTTGGAAAAATTCAAGTACCTTGGAGCAACAGTAACAAATATAAATGACACTCGAGAGGAAATTAAACGCAGAAGAAATATGGAAAATGCCTGTTATTATTCTGTTAAGAAGCTTTTATCATTCAGTCTGCTTTAAAAAAAATTGTAAGTCAGAATTATATGAAACAGTTATATTACCGGTTGTTCTGTATGGTTGTGAAACTTGGACTCTCACTTTGAGAGAGGAACATATGTTAAGGGCGTTTGAAAATAAGGTGCTTCGGAAAATATATGGGGTTTGTTTTCCAGTCTCCTTAAAAAAAATTAAGTTAGAATATATGAAACAGTTATATTACCGGTTGTTCTTTATGGTTGCGAAACTTGGACTCTCACTTCGAGAGAGGAACAGATGTTAAGGGCGTTTCAAAATAAGGTGCTTAGGAAAATATTTGGGGCTAAGAGGGATGAAGTTACAGGAGAATGCAGAACGTTACACAACACAGAACTGCACGCATTGTATTCTTCACCTGACATAATCAGGAACATTAAATCCAGACGGTTGAGATGGGCAGGGCATGTAGCAGATATGGGCGAATCCTGAAATGCATATAAAGTGTTAGTTGGGAGACCAGAGGGAAAAAGACCCCTGGGGAGGTCAAGATGTAGATGGAAGGATAATATAAAAATGGATTTGAGGGAGATGGGATATGATGGTAGGGATGAATTAATCTTGCTCAGGATAGGGACCGATGGCGGGCTTACGTGAGGGCGGCAATGAACCTGCAGATTCTCTAAAAGTCATTTTTAAGTAAGCAAGCATTTATTATTATTATTATTATTATTATTATTATTATTATTATTATTATTATTATTATTATTACTGTAGGCTACTGTTCTGTGTTCTCCGATGAGTAATGACATACTGATTCCACACGTCATTCAAGTTCCAATACATGTCTATCCACTATTGGATTTATGAAGTCCAAGCATTTGAGCCTGGGACATCCGAAACTATTTCTCCTGCTTGTGTTCTTCTTCTGCGAACGAAATAATGTGACACTCAACAAGAAGTTAATCAGACTTGCCAACCCAAGTGAGTTATCAGTGATAACTAATCACGTGTCAGTAACCCCATTCGGTGCGTATGCCCCCCCCCCTTCCCTTTCTGACAAAGACTGATGTTCAGCATATTACCTTATATCATTACATATTACCTGTCACTACAGAGATAAAAAATACTACGTGGTCTGTTTTGGATATAGAAACTACTTTTCTGCAAATGTCTTCTTGGAGCATACCACTCCTTCCTGATGCTCTGGACCAGAAGTGATTCCAGTGTTGATATTGTGACAGCGACGTGAGATTCGAACTCACGACCAGCGTCCCGCGAGAGAGCATATCGCGCGGGCTTCACGGGGAAAGGGGAAAGGGGCCTACACGCGAGGGGAGGCTGCGCGCGCAGCTGCTACTTAACGCAGTGAATGTGGAACGACCTTCCCGACTATTCCAGAAGTCCGTCGAAGTGGAGATATCGAGATAATTCTCTACACACCTGTAGAAATTTCTCGCAACTATGATTTTGCTATAAAAGAAGAAGCGCCAGCGAACTCGAGCAGAGTTTTCAGTTATTCAGTCAGTGAGTAAGCCAGAGCAAGCAAGCCAGACTGGTGTGCCGGAGTTCGACTCGAGTGTGCGTCCGCATCTGCGTCAGCATCCGAAGGCCTGAGTTCGAGTGCAGTGGACCGCAGTTGGAGGGACCTGAGTTCGAGTGCAGTGGACCGCAGTTGGAGGGACCCGAGTTCGAGTACAGTGAACTGTCTCTGAAGGTCTGTGGTTCGAGATACTGTGATCTCGAGTGACTGAGATAGAAGAACTGTGAACTGAGAACTGGTAGTTCTGATTTGTAAATAGTGCTTTGTAAATATTAGTTAAGATTAACAGTTCACTGTTGTGCGTAATAGTCCAAGTAAATTGTCATTGTCGTCGGTGGAGTGCTATAACGAATACTGTGTTGAGTGAAGATCCAATTGTTGACGAGAGCGTTTAAGGCGAATTGTAGAAAGGAATTATTGTTGTGACGAATAAATTACATTGTTGTTACTAATAAAATTCACAATATATTTAATGCAGACCTAAATTATGTCTGAATTTTTCTCACAACACTGTGTAGGAGAGCCAATGTAAGGTACAGGTATTACTGCAAACAATAGCTTACTCCTCATACTCATCCTCTTTCACAATAGCCCTGCCAAGACTCTGGAATTCGTTACCTGCTAGCATCAGAGACTGTAGAAATAAAATTCAATTCAAACGCAAACTTACTAGGCACTTGGTCAGTAATTGAGACTCGTTCAGACATGGTTTCTTGTAAATAGTTCTCTTAATCTACCACAAAATATTTCAATATCCGGTAATTTAATCATTATAGAATTTTGTTATTGTAGGTTTAATTTGTAATTCAGTAAATACAAAAATATTCTTTGTTCTTAACTTCTATGATAAAATGTCTAGCTTTCATTAATCAGGCATTCTTGTCGTACTTTAATTTTTA
The DNA here is from genome assembly GCF_040183065.1 of Periplaneta americana. Taxonomy (NCBI): domain Eukaryota; kingdom Metazoa; phylum Arthropoda; class Insecta; order Blattodea; family Blattidae; genus Periplaneta; species Periplaneta americana. The sequence continues at coordinate 11,265,912 of NC_091120.1, forward strand.
TTGTAATTGTAATTGTAAATTTAATATTAATTGTAATTTTATTGTTCATGTTATAGTTGTAATCCCCCGGTAGAGGGCAGAGAAGGCCTCACGGCCTTATCTCTACCAGGTTAAATAAATAAATGCTAAATACTAATACTTAAAGTTTTGCATTCTATTTGTCCACTTTCATTTCCGAGATCTGAACATTTTGGTCATATTTGCATTTATTGTAAATCCCTTTATAATGTCTGCAGGAAAAGTATCCCATTGTCAAGCTACAAATTTCTCTTCAAGCCTGTTATGTTCACATTCATTTACCTTACTTACTTACTGGCTTTTAAGGAAACCGGAGGTTCATTGCCGCCCTCACATAAGCCCGCCCTCACATAAGCCCGCCCTCACATAAGCCCGCCATTGGTCCCTATCCTGAGCAAGATTAATCCAGTCTCTACCATCATATCCCACCTCCCTCAAATCCATTTTAAGATATCATTTACGAAATTTGAAAATATTTGAATGAAATAAAATATTCAATAGATCAATATGAAATATCGACAAATTATCTTCGATAATGCATTATATTTGTATAGTAAGTTAAAACTGAAAATATGTACATCACAAAGACTAAGGGAACATGCAGCCCATCGTCATTTTCAACGACTGAAGCTCATTTCAAGATTAATAATATAGCGGAGTAGAAACCGAATGTGGCACAGATTTACAAGCGAATTTCCTAGAAATATAATCTATAATTTATTCAAAACACACACACACTGCAAATACATTCACTACAAAGCTTGGAGCGGAGGTACTACACGTAGTATGAATTTCACACATACTACATGAATTCTAGTATGAATATGACACGAGTGAAATATCAATTTCAAGGAAAACTTGTATAAAAATGAATATAAGACACGCAAACTGCTGCTAAACGCTCCTGGCATCAAAAACCATTTCAGCACAGCTAGAATTATTTAACACGCTTCTATTTTTGTTCTACCAGTGGAAACACAGGAAACAATGCACCGCAAATATCCTGGAGCTCCGATGAAGCGCGTAATGATATGCATAAATAAATGCACCTCGTACGGCGAGTTTCCAGAGAGTAATGATAACGAACCTGCAGCGAGTGTTCTATCATTCAGCTGCGATAATGGCATGACACTGTTTTCAGATCCCTCTCTCACACAGCTTAGGCCAGGTGAAAACGACGGTACAGACAGCTCCAAACAAACTGAGAATCAGTTGTCGTGTGCCTGGAAGATAACCTGTATACCTTATTTTATTTCAAGGAGTGTAGTTCGGTGGCTCCTTTGAACACCCATTTACAGATTTATGACTTCCTACACAAACACCTCTGACAATTCCATCCTGTCCCCTAGTCCCAACATTGCACAGTTGTCACAATCCTGATGACCTTCGAAATTATGCAGTGAAACTGACGGGATTCTTGGAATTCGGAAACGATGCGGCAACTCTGCCTCCACGTGGATTTGACGGGCACCTGTCAATTCTTCTGAACGAGGGTTGTGATTGGTTACTAACAAGAGAAGACAAGATTTCCGTCATAGTAAGGAAGACATTTATTTATGACAACCAATTAGTAGGGGGCAGTAGAAGGTCTGTCGGCAAAGTCCTTTCTATGAAACTGCACTCCATGAAAAAAAATAAAGTATACAAGGTGGAAGTGATAACTCTGCTGATTTAGGAGGGTACCGGTAATATGATATATTAAAAGAAATAAAAGATCTACTATACGTTTTATAATTAAGTCCATCATTTATTAGAATATTAGGTTTAAAGTTTGCGTACTTTCACAAGAAAACACCCCTCAGCTCACATAAAAATTCACACACGCAATAGGCCTGAATCACAGCATTTCGTCCCTTGACCATCGCAGTAGGGTTGCTAGACTTCCTAACGACGAAAAAGAACGATACGTGTTAATCTTTTAGGCATTTTAATTTCCAAGAAAACCGTTCATTTTATTTAAATACAGTAGAACCCCGATTACCCGCGACCCTATTAACCGATTGGTGGATTAATCGTCTGTCTTTCGTTTTTTTTTTTTCCTGCAGAAATATATGAAGTATTGCACATTGTATTAGCACGTTATTTTTTCTAGATAGAGTTATTACAAGCATTTTCCTTTATACAGTATGGTCTACTGTTCGAATTGTCGTACTGTATAACTTCTATATGAAATATTTATTTAATTTAATGTTTTGTACATGTGTCGAAAGAAATCTCATTGTGCTAAGAATAGAAAAAAAAAAGTGTAAATAATTGAATGGTTTTTGGAAAAGGGAAACCGTGGTTCATCTGTCATCAGAATACGAGATTGGCGTGTATAAAGTAGGCCTACGTAAATCTACAACACGAGACCTTCACTACTCATATCTTTCCACAGACAGCCATTGCAAGGAGTTTTCTTACCCCTTAAAAAACCCGTCGTTGATAACCAGACTTAAATCAGTGAACTTCTGATCCACTATATAAACGCAAGATCAAGAAGGGAATTACGAAAGTGTAAAAATATTATTTACTAAATTTACGAAAATCTTTTATGGTACGGATTATCCGATTTTTTCGATTAACCGTCCAGCCCATCACCTTCATTACTACGGATAGAGGTTCTACTGTACTGCAAAGGAATAGGCCTAAACATTATGGAAGGAGTCCATATTTGTACCTATTTTTAAGAAGGCGAACAAGAATAACTGTGGTAACTTTCGAGGAATACCACTTTTGTTGACGTCGTACAAAATTTTGTCCAATATTCTTTTGAGAAGCTTAACTCCGTATGTAGACGAAATTATTGGGGATCATCAGTGCGGTTTTAGCAGTAATAGATCGACTATTGATCAGATTGTTTTGTATTCTGACACATATTAGAGAAAAAAATGGGAGTATAACGGTACATTACATCAGTTACATAGATTTCACAAGGCATATGACTCGGTTAAGAGCCAAGTTTTATATGATATTCTTATTGAATTTGGTATTCTCAAGAAACTAGTTCGATTAATTAAAATGTGTCTCAGTGAAACTTACAGCAGAGTCCGTATAGGCCAGTTTTTATCTGATGCTTTTCCAATTCCCTGTGGGCTAAAGCAGGGAGATGCACTATCACCTTTACTTTTTAACTTCGCTCTACAATATGTCATTAGGAAAGTCCAGGATAACAGAGAGGGTATGGAATTGAACGGGTTACATCAGCTTCTTGTCTATGCGGATGACGTGAATATGTTAGGAGGAAATCCACAAACGATTACGGAAAACACGGAAATTTTATTTGAAGCAAGTAAAGCGATGGATCTGGAAGTAAATCCCGAAAAAGCAAAGTATATGAGTATGTCTTGTGACCAGAATAGTTATACTACCGGTTGCTCTGTATGGTTGTGAAACTTGGACTGTCACTTTGAGAGAGGAACAGAGATTAATGGTGTTTGAGAATATGGTTATTAGGAAAATATTTGGAGCTAAGAGGAGAGAAGTTACAGGAGAATGGAGAAAGTTACATAACGCAGAATTGCAGACATTGTATTCTTCACCTGACATAATTAGGAACATTAAATCCAGACGTTTGAGATGGGCAGGACACGTAGCACGTATGAGTGAATCCAGAAATGCATATAGAGTGTTAGTTGGGAGATCGGAGGGTAAAAGACTTTTGGGGAGGCCGAGACGTAGATGGGAGGATAATATTAAAATGGATTTGAGGGAGGTGGGATATGATGATAGAGAGTGGATTGATCTTGCACAGGATAAGAACCGATGGCGGGCTTATTTGAGGGCGGCAATGAACCTCAGGGTTCCTTGAAAGCCATTTGTAAGTAAGTATGTGAGTAAGTAAAGGAATAAACATTTCTTACCAGCCACAAAACACATTGAACTTTTCTTTGGACATCCATCTTGTATAATATTGTAACGAAAATTATTACGTTTGTTAGATTGTTACCGTCTTTTGTTTCCTTCAGTGCCTCAAACTTACAGACGAAAAACTTTGAGAGTTTTATTTTCATCCGGTACCAATATCACATTTCTATTTCTATTCATTCAAAAAATACAATCATCAGAAACTCCACCGTGACTTCTGGGACACATTGTATAAGAAAAGAATTTCATAAACGCAAATTTTCAGTTGTCATAGCGATGAATCTGCTTAAACCAGCCGAGTTTGCCAATTTAATCTCATGTGAAGAGGAAAATAACGACTGAAAACCACGACTGAGAAGAGGCGACCAATTTTAATAGGGATGAACCGACCGAAAATCCCATGCCACGATGTTCCTGATTGTGATGTGGCGACGGTGGTGAACGGCATGCAAATACACTTCGAAACCACCACAAAGAGCTTTCTAATAATTGGTGTATAGCAACGGGAAGTTTCTTAATTTTCTGTTTTAAATTAATTATCCACAAACAGAATTGAAAACTATAGGTTATACGCGGCGCGAAATGTTTAGGCCTTTGTACCGTTGTTATGGATACAGACGCATTCAATATTTCGGAGTTCATTATAGGACATATCTTCATAAAAAGAACCTATTACCACAGTCTACTATATACAGTCACGAAGCTTGGGATGATTTTTTGCATTTCTCGCGATAGTTGCTAGCCGCTTGGAGCGCTGTGAGTACTAAGAACAATAGACTGTGTCACTGCCATCGTGATCTAATAAAGGCCGTAAGGCAGACCATGTGACTCGCTTACCCCGATCACGAAGGGCGGCGTTTCAACCATATAAATTAATAGGAATGCATAAAAAGTAACATATTTCTCTAAAATGTAGTGTAATTGCATTAATAAAATTTAAAACGCTGATTAGGAGACACTTCAGACATAATTCCTTGCGAGTTAAGGTGTAATATTATATTTGGAGTGAAAATTGCGATGTTCATATGTGAAGGGTACACGAGAAAAACGAACAATGTCACAATGTTGTTAAGGGTGATGTCATCATCTAATTCACTGTGTTACTACAAACTTAAGTGTTATTTTTACCAAAAGTGGTAAAGGAGAATTAAAACCACGGATACATTCATAATTTCTTTCATTTCAAGTAGAAACACCAATAAATTTAGCAGTAATATACCGAAATAGATCAATATTTCAACCTTAATGTAAATGTGACATTGTTCGTTTTTCCCGTGTACCCTTCATGTGTAATACCTGCCTTTATTGTAAAACCTTGTACATTCATTTGTGCACGATTCAATAATTTTCAGTTGCACCGTACGAATAAAAAATGTTCTATTTAACGACGCTCTAAGAGACGAAGTAACACAATCGTACGTTCACTAATATCATAGGAGTGGTATGGTAAATTTTCTGTCTACAATTAAGGAAGGTAGATGTGCTAAATTAAAATCACAACATAAATTCCTGTTTATTGAACCTCAAAACAGCTTCCATCTAAACTCAAAATGTTGATGTGAACAGATTATGTTAACACGTAAAATTCTCTTCACATTAAAATAACACAGTTTTATAATTATGTCTGCAACATATTATGCAACAAGAAGTAAACGAAACTTATGGACACATTACACTAAATAAAACTTAGCAATGATACGCAATAAAGTTATAATATAATAATTCACTGAGCTCCATACACTGAAATAGAAAACCCGAACAAACATTACGGCCTGGTCTAGATCGAAAAGGCATTAAATGTGCCGTATTTCGCTTTGTTGTGAAAAGTCGTGTATACTGTGAAATGTTCGTTATCGGTTGTAATAACTGTAAATGGCTAAAATACAATAATTTGAATAATAATATGGGACAAGGAGACGTTTGTTGCACTATAAATTCTAAGAAAAGGAGGTTAGAGTTATCCTTCTTCCGAAAGATCCAGGAAGGTGAGTTTATAGAATATAATATATACTTTATGAAAATAATATATAAACCTTATGTATTTCGTATTTAAATACTAGAAGGAAGGTGTTAATTTCTTCAAAAGAATACGATATCGAAAGTACAATACATTTCATCGTCTGCTGGGGAAAGGGTCTGTGCTGAGGCGACAGTAGCGATCCTGGTGGTTAGCAACTATCTATGGATGCATATTTCAACTGTATATGTTTGCATATTTAGTAAGTATTGAGCTTCGTGACTGTATATACTAAACTGTGCTCTTACTAGTAGGATCCGTTACTAAGAGCTTTCTCCAGGACGCATACATTTTACTTATCTTGACTTCCCTGATGTGGCTTCGAAACGTCGGATATATTGTATCCGCATCTATGACACAGTGTAAAAACAAAAATAGTCTTTCATAATGTGCAGAGAATATGTTAATTATAAACTATCAAACATGCTATTTAAGTAGTCTTTCAGCAAAACGCGACTGAGGACCAGACAATATTAACTGAACGAGGTCAAAAGAGATCCTGGAGTGCAATCCCTTTGAGTTTAATATCATATGTACAGTTCACTGTCCACAATTTTTTTTTAACTTTTGTGATTTAAAAAAAATGCATTATTATTGTAACGCATCCTAACAAAATTTGTACTGAATCTCAGTGGACATAAAAATCCAGAGAAAATTTTAATATTCTTGTACGTATTACAACATTCTCAGGAATTTTCATCTTTCAACTGATTATAACAAAGACTAGGCCTACGTTGCAAGAAACCTTTTTCTATACACAACAAAATTATGAAGAAGAAGAAAAAAAAAGTAGAGAGAAAAATGTGAAGCAGGTAAGTATACTTGGCGCAATGGATTGTTGGAGAATATAAACACGCAAGGTCAGATGTTCTTTACCTCTCCCCGTGTAGTTGGCTCGTAGGGGGAGAGAACAGGCTGCGAATTGCACACGTTTTCAAGATATTCACTATGTCGAGTGTACTAGACATTTAATTTATTTTTATCTTATTAGGTTATTTTACGACGCTGTATCAACATCTCAGGTTATTTAGCGTCTGAATGAGATGAAGGTGATAATGACGGTGAAATGAGTCCGGGGTCCAGCACCGAAAGTTACCCAGCATTTGCTCGTATTGGGTTGAGGGAAAACCCCGAAAAAACCTCAACCAGGTAACATGCCCCGACCGGGATTCGAACCCGGGCCACCTGGTTTCGCGGCCAGACGCGCTGACCGTTATTCCACAGGTGTGGACTAGACATTTAAATACATGCTATATATAAAAAATATCCGCTGGATATTTATAAAGCCGGAACGCATCATTTGAAACCATTTTACAGCAGTACTAGACTTGCTAAAATGGAAAACATTAAAATTTCTCCTTTTTCCATGACAACTAACACATTAGCGACCATATAATCTATGCACTCATTGATTTTTAAGTTCTTCACAAATACCACATTACAAAGAAAAGGCGTACAATTTAAAATTAAATTTAGAGACCAATAATGAAATTTAGATACCAGTAAAATTCAAATATCTTGGAGCAACAGTAACAAATATAAATGACACTCTGGAGGAAATTAAACACAGAATAAATATAGGATGCCTGTTATTATTCGGTTGAGAAGCGTTTGTCATCTAGGCTGCTGTAAAAAAATCTGAATGTTAGAATTTATAAAACAGTTATATTAAAGGTTGTTCTGTATGGTTGTGAAACTTGGACTCTCACTTTGAGAGAGGAACAGAGATTAAGAGTGTTTGAGAATAAGTTTCTTAGGAAAATATTTGGGGCTAAGAGGGATGAAGTTACAGGAGAATGGAGAAAGTTACGCAACACAGAACTGCACGCATTGTATTCTTCACCTGATTAATTAAGACCGGAGGGAAAAAGACCTTTGGGGATGCCGAGACGTAGATGGGAGGATAATATTAAAATGGATTTGAGGGAGATGGGATATGATGATAGAGAGCGGATTAATCTTGCACAGGATAGGTACCGATGGCAGGATTATGTGAGGGCGGCAATGAACCTGCGGGTTCCTTAAAAGCCGTTTGTAAATAAGTAAGTAAGTAAGTAAGTAAGTAACGGAGAAAATATTGTATAGCACACAAGAGTAAACAGATTTTATGCGCACGTGGAAATTATCACCCTCGGCTTCGCTTCAGGCCCTAAACTTTCTACTCGCGCATAAAATCTTATTTCACTCTCCTATACTATAAATTACTATTATTTTATCTATTTTAGTTTATTGTACATCATAATTATTTTATGTTGTTTGTTGTAGTTCCTTCTGGGTGAATGAAGACCTTATCTCTAGCAGACAAATAAATAAATAAATAAATAAATAAATAAATCCTTGGTCAAAACTCAAGGTATAGCTCGCGCAAGAAACGATTACCGAAAACCAATGGTGGAGTTGCTGTCTGTTTTTACGTGCGTATGTAGGCACGCTGAGGGGGCGAGAGGTACGGGCCGATGGAAGTACTGTCTCTTCCAAGAAGATGAACAAATGAGGACATCGCTGTGGAAATGAACGTAGCAAGAGAAAAATTCGAAGCTAATTAAACGCACAACATATGTTTACGAATGAAATAATAATACCGTGCGATACAAGACACGTATTCACATGCAATGGAACAAACTATAGTCGTAATGTAACTATGACAATGCAAAACTAATTCTATCGATGTCATCTCTCTTCCGACTGTACTCTTGAATAACATTCAAGTTATCTCGTGACCTTTCCTATTGCCCGCTCTTCCTTATCGCAGTGTTTCATTCACATTCTTGAAAACGTTGCCTGAATCCATAACGACAAATAAAATCAGTCAGCCAAATTTTTGTCGATATTAAGCAATAGGTTTCATTCGTCAGTTTATTCCATGTTATAAACCCACAGAAAAATCTCGGACCTTTTCTCGAAGTTACGCGCCAATTTGCGTTTTGGTAAAAAAAAAAAAAAAAAAAAAAAAAAAAAAAAAAAAAAAAAAAAAAAAAAAACCACTATATTTTATTATAAAAAATTTCATGTGCATCTTTCTCGTACAAATTCAAATTCGTATAATGAAGTACTCGCAGGCCTATTAATGAACTCTGGCCAACAGTACAGGAGCAATCTATATAGACTGAATACCTTGAACAAGATTCTTGGTTATCGCTTACAAGAGATGCTAAAAATTTATTTCTGCGGAAGTCTCGAAATGGGTAACTTTGCAGCATAACAATAAACCCTTCAATGAAAAACAAATCTATTTTGAGAATACTCGTGCTTCTTTTTTGAAATTCTCTTCAATATCTAGAAACTTTGGAAGCATTACAAAGTCATAACCTTCCATCAGAAAGTATGTGGACCTAGTCCTGCATTATTTGACTACATAACAGAAACAGAAGGAATGACAAATGAGCACTGGTCGGTTTTTATACAAGGACCATTAGTACACATCGGCATTTCTAAATATAGTATAATCGATGGCCTAAATATGTGACTGTATTAAAGTTTAATATTATTTCACTCAGCTACTAGAAAGCTTAATGACTTAATGATCCAACTTAGAAGTACGATACGCAGTTGGAATGTCATGAATTATTTCTGCATTCATTGAAACGACCCATTTCTCCAGAGTATTCCGAAAATGAAATGAAGATTTATCACTACGGCATATTTTTTTTTAATAAGCACATAATTTTATTATTAACACTGCTCGCCATACTTGAGGTTATATTATAATCAGAAAAAAAGTTGTCGTCGTCGTCGTCTTCCTAACAAGTTACGGTCTCAAACTAGAATTTTCAGTCCATCTCTTCTTCGGACGACCTAGAGATCTTTTTCCATGCGGATGGTAATGAAACAGTGCTTTTGGAATTCTGCATCGATCCATTCGTTAGAGATCACCCTTCCACTGAAGTTGATATTTGCTGATGAACTGCATAATGGGTTCTATTTGAAGTTCTTGCATTATACCCTCATTTTTTTTATGATCCCAGCGAGTATATCCAGCTGTTGCTCTCATGAACCTCATCTCACTTGCTGTTATTATACTGACATCTTTATTCTTCACAGTCCACGCTTCACTACCATAGCTTACTACTGGCTGTGCTAAGGTTTTATACAAGCCTATTCTTGTGTGTCTTTTTACTAGTGAAGGTTTCATGATTTTATTAATGAACAGAAGATGTTAACTAGATTAAAAACCGGACATAAAAGTATTATTATTATCATTATTACTATTATTATTATTATTATTATTATTATTACTATTATTATTATTATAATTATTATTATTATAATTATTATTATTATTATTATTATTATTATTATTATTATTATTATTATTATTATTATTACTTACAAATGCCTTTTAGAGAACCCGGAGATTCATTGTCGCCCTCACATAAGCCCTCCATCGGTCCCTATCCTGTGCAACATTAATCCAGAGTGTGTGTGTTCTGAAATTCTCAACACACAACTCAATTTCAGAACACACACACACTCTTTGACACTACAATATACCACACGAACACACCCTCACAGGAAACAAAACAAGAGACGCCAAGACCAACAACGACCAGATCTGAGGATGACCCATAAATAGGTCGAAACATGTAAACAAGGTACGTTGGAATTTAACACAAGAAAGTCTTATCATATATATTCCAAATTGTATTATTGTATTTGTATTTCTGGTGGTGTGGAACAGAAGGCCTGATGGCCTTAGCTATACCAGAATAAATCTATACTAATAATAAATCTGTAGCCAAAATTTTTCTGGTAATTTTCGATTTTCCAAAAATAATTGGTGTTAACATGTATAATTAACCATCCTGAAACCGAAAATCGCTTTTTTGAAATTTTTTGTCTGTCTGTCTGTCTGGATGTTTGTTACCTTTTCACGCGATAATGGCTGAACCGATTTATATGAAAATTGGAATATAAATTAAGTTCGTTGTAACTTAGATTTTAGGCTACATGTCATTCAAAATACTTTATTTAAAAGGGGGGTTATAAGGGGGCCTGAATTAAATAAATCGAAATATCTCGCTTATTATTGATTTTCATGAAAAATATTACATAACAAAAGTTTCTTTAAAAATAATTTCCGATAAGTTTTATTCTATACAAAATTTTGATAGGACTGATATTTAATGAGATACATGAGTTTTAAAATTAAAATAACAACGCCATCTAAGGCGCTGTACTGAAATAAAAAATGACTTCGTCTATAAGGGGCCTTGGACAACAACAATCGAAAGCTATTAAATATAGCCTACAGAGAATGTTTCTGTGTTTGTATGAAGTAATATCGGAAGCTAATTAATTGTTTAATTATTATTTCACCATTGGAAAGTGTAGTTTCTCTAGGTGGACATAATTCTACGATGTTATTACAGTAACTTCTGAAACATATAGCAAGTAATATAAAGCGTATACGTTAAAACTAAATGATGTCAATCTTCATTAAACTATGGTTGCATGTAATAACAATTAAGAAACATGTTAAAGGAATTGTCATTGCACCAAATGATTGCTCTCTGGACCAAAATGACCGCATTTTAATTATTTAAATAGAATTTAAATTAAGTAACATATTAAACGATTTATCCTTCTATCAAACACGAATATTCCCCGGATCAAACGTCCTATTTTAATTATGTAATTACTTTATAATTATTTCTAACAGGTGCAGCGGAGCGCACGGGTACGGCTAGTAAATAAATAAATAAATTAATTAATTAATAACATTTAGTCTTCCCCCTCCCCCTTTTCTTAGGCAAAAAAGATGGATTTATTATGGATCAACAACTAGATAACTAGGGTATATACCAGAGCTTTTCAACTACCTATAAGATAAGAAATTGACATAATCTTAAGTCTTTTAGTCAATACAACTAAATATTTGTCACACCTGTGACAATGGAATGATCCTATGTAAAAAAACATGCGTTTCCTTGACCTGTAACACAATGCTGATCGCTCCAATAACAACCCCTTGTTCTAACCCTCCTCGCGCTGTAGTATTGATTATCGTACCCATTATCTGCACCACTGTCTAGCACCCCTGATGCGACTGATAAGATATTACCTTTTGGCTACACGCAGTTCGTCCGGACAGAGACGAACAAAGACCACAACAAAGTCGCTGAATTACGCGTATCTTGCTCTCTTGACGGCGGGTCAAAGGCACGGCTCAAACAGGACGTGGATATCCATTTAATCGTGGTGCTGGAGGTGTTGGAAGGCCACGTTGATACGTGGATGTTACAAACCAAACAACCGTGTGTTGTTAAACGTCACTGTATCCAGCTTCCAGGCTAATGGAGTCTGTAGCAGGCATTGTGACAGACTGTAAATTGGCTGCCGTTTACGAACGGAACCGACCCATCAGGCTTATTAATGCACGTAGAGGAGGGCGAGCTCAACAGATATATAAACCTTTATGCGAGAAAGGGCGAAAGGGGTAACTAATCCTTGGCCACTCTTCACACTTTATTACGAATGTGAAGATGTATCTATAGACGACTTTTAATACAGCCACGTCAGCGTAACATTCTACGTCTATGGCATTCGTTTCTGAGTTTGCTTATCGCCGATTCTCTCGCCTTTCCATTCTCTTGATTTTCAAGTCACCGACTCATCAATTCGATCAGTTTTCAACTCACAGTCTCACCCCGGGGGTAGGTGGGATCGACAGCAAAAGAAACAATACCGTAATTAAGATCTTACCCAACAACAATGACCGTATATCGATGGGTGAGAACCAGACTGTTCTATGTCCAACTTTTTGTAAGAAAGAAACCTGTGTTTCATTGTTTTCCAGTTCTTGTCTGCATACAAGGTGATTCATGAGGATTTACCGCCACTTGGAGCTTATTTCGAGTTAGAAATGCATATAAACATTTGAGTAGCTTAATATCAAAGACGGACATCTGTCGTCTGCATAGTTTTGATCTAGAGAAAAATTTTTAATTCATAGTGTTCTTTGTAATATTTAACACAATTTATTTTATAAATGTAGTGTTAGAGTTTGCATATGGTTTCACTATAACTGGAAAGAGCATGAAAAATTGTATAAAAACCACAGCTATCCAAATTTCGATTGAGGTCAGATGTCCGTCTTTGATATTAAGCTACTCATTTGTCCTAATCGCAATATTTTCAAAGTTACATTAATTTGAAGTTGTTAGTAAAATACCTTTTTTCTTTATTTTTACGAGTAAAAAAAAAATATAAATAGAAAATGAACTATTCAGAAGCGTCATTTCTTTAATTGGCTAGTTTTCTGAAGCTAAAAATGTGTTGTTAATTGCTTTGTACAGATTTTAATTTTTCAATTTTTAACTAAAAATTAACATCATTCTTACGCACTTATCACAAAAATTGTTACAAATCATACGACTTTCGTAACTTGATTCTTTACAGTTTAATTATGTATCCTAATGTATAGTCTATGATACACTAAAGCCGGAACAGCATATGCCTATCCCTTGAATTGAACTGAAGAAGAAGAAGAAAAAGAAGAATGTACAGTCTTAAAGAATTTACAAGAGTGGTGTGATTTGTAACAATTGTTGTGATAAATACTTAAGAAAATTTAATTTTGTAGTTGAAAATTAAAAAAAAAAAAAATCTGTACGAAGCAACTATGGAATTCACAACACATTTTTAGCTTCAGAATACTAGCTAATTAAAGAAATGAAACTCCTGAATAGTTCATTCTTTAACTGTAGGGCCTAATATTCTTCTACCCTTAAAACTCATGAATAAAGGTATTTTACAAACAAATTCAAATTAGTGTAATTCTGAAAATATTGAGATTAGGAAAATGTGAATCACCCTGTATATGAATCGAACAAAATTGTAAATATTTCTCTCCATAAGGTTGCTGTGAAGCCATTCCAAATTGTTTCATGAAGCTTTGAATGGCAGGAGCTTAAAATAGTTCTCCTGAAGGGGGGGGGGGAAGTAAAATGGACTTTGACCAGTCTGGTTCTGAGCCATCGAATATGTAAACGGAAACATAAAAAATGGGTTCCATTAATGAACCCGTGCTTTCATTCGTTTATATGTTTAAAAATAATGTACAGTAGCGCCTACTATTAAATGTTAATACAGGTATTATCTTAAAATGTTAGTAATGTTATGTAAATCATGGTGAGTAGCAACTAGTTTTCTGTGTAAAATTGTCACATAAAGCCAGTGTCCTTGTGTAAATTGTATTTTTAGGTTAAAGAGATTTCAGAGAGAGGGAGGGTTCCTAAAATCTGGCGAGGGTGAGATTTTCCAAAGGGCCATCCTCTGAAGTCATGACTAGCCTCATCCATTTGCTTAATACTGAACTCACCGACTCACTGAATCGCCCAGTTCTCAAATCAACTCCATTTTCCTGCTAAATGTTCTCTGAATATTGTTTTATTAACTTCTGTGAGGGCATCTGTCATAATTAAAATAAATGTCAGGCTACAGTAATTAGAATGCGTGGCTTATAAAATGAATTTTTAATTTAATACTGCACTTTTACCCCAACATTTTGCAATTTGCAGTAAAAAAATTGTTTCCATACAAAATGAATTCCTATGCAGCGTAGGGCTGAGCACTGTAAGTAGCATCTAATATGTACGTTGCATAGATGAACTCTTACGTAAGTCACCTCCAAGACTGGAATTGCTTTGTATTCTGCTCATTGATAAAAACACGTTTTACAGCTCAGTTATGAATGGTCTGAGAGTTCAGTAGTGAAAGTGTTACACAAGCTACATTCTTCTATACACATTAAGTACAAACCAGGTCACATCGTAGCCTGGTAGTTAATCATTATCGTTGCATTATTAGCCATAATGTGCATGTACTACTAGAGAAAGTTCATTCTTAACCTAGCTTTTTGTATTTTTTGGATGATGGTGGATGATCAGGGTATACTGGAAGAGTGACGTGCTTTGCTATTTTCTACTTTTAATATACGGCGTGGGGGGGAGAATTTACATAAAAACTGACAATAAAAGGAGTGGAAATAGTTACCAAACTATTTTGATGATGGAAACTATGGATCGTAGAAATTCAATAGGCCTATATTTCATTGTTTAATTTCGAAAGGTCCACACCTGTGGAGTAACGGTTAGCGCATCTAGCCGCGAAACTAGGTGGCCCGGGTTCGATTCCCGGTCGGGGCAAGTTACCTGGTTGAGGTTTTTTCCGGGGTTTTCCCTCAACCCAATATGAGCAAATGCTGGGTAACTTTCGGTGTTGGACCCTGGACTCATTTAACCGGCATTATCACCTTCATTTCATTCAGACGTTAAATAACCAAGATGTTGAATAATTTCGAGGGAAAAATTGTTCCGGAGCCGGGTATCGAACCCGGGACCTTTGGTTTAATGTACCAACGCTCTACCACTGAGCTACCCGGGAACTCTAACCGACACCGATCCAATTTTTCCCTCTATATCCACAGACCTCAAAGTGGGCTGACAGGGAGTTATACCTGAAATCTTGATTTACATAATACACGTCACTGTTCGTTAACAGAAAACCACAATTTAAGTCACACGGAGTTAGTGTGCACTCGAAGTTGGTTGCTTGACGGTTGTCAGCCCACTTTGAGGTCTGTGGATATAGAGGGAAAAATTGGATCGGTGTCGGTTAGAGTTCCCGGGTAGCTCAGTGGTAGAGCGTTGGTACGTTAAACCAAAGGTCCCGGGTTCGATACCCGGCTCCGGAACAATTTTTCCCTCGAAATTATTCAAATCAACTTTACAGGGAGTTATACCTGAAATCTTGATTTGCAACCTAGATGTTGATACAGCGTCGTAAAATAACCCAATAAAATAAACAAAATAAAAATAAACGGCGTGGGAAGGGGTATTTACATAAAATCTGACGGTAAAAGGAGAGGAAATAGTTACCAAACTAATTTAATGATGGAAATTATGAGTCGTAGAAATTCAAATATTTCATTGTTTAATTTCGAAGATAGTTAGTTTATAAAAAAATTATACTGTTTCGTGAATCATAATATATAGAACCTGCAGTAAAAGTTTCGTGTTCCTACTATCAAAATTGTAAGAAACTTTACACTTTGAACGTGACGAACAACGCCGGAAAAAGAAGTGTGAGAAACCAGCTTGTAAAGAGTAGGCCTACATGGATTTGAAGTTCAAGGGTGCAGCCATGAAAATACTGCGTAATTTTTATGCTTCCAAGTGCCGCAGAACACAAACTTGTTCAGCAATCATAAAAACGGTTTTTGATTAATTTTTCACAGAAAATGGTGTGGACAAAAAGCTATTTTTGCCTGAAAATTTCGTAAGTCTCCCTTCTTAATTGACCATTTTTCGGAATAAATTTTGATGGCGGCGTAAGGCAGAGATTTCATGCTACTAAATGAGTAGTTCAGAGCAAAAGTGATGTAGGCTAAATCAAAATTGGGTAATGAGGTTTAAAGTAAAAATTCTGTAAAACACAGCGCAAAGTAGCAATTAATATTGCCTTCTTGCTATCCATTGACTATTCTTCTTCTTCTTCTTCTTCTTCTTCAATTCCTGGGATAGGCTTCATAGTGTATCCAGCGAATAGGGATTATAAAGAATGGACACTGAGCGAATTTTCCTGTGTTTTGTTTCTCTGTGCGCCAGCGTTTAGTTCTACTTTCAAGCGCTAGAGGTTAGTGTAATCGAGCATAGGCTAAGATAATAATAATTGAGTATAGAGTTGAGACACAGGATCCAAACATCGCCTACCTTATTGCACAATCCAGTAACGCTTTGCTTCAAATAAATTCAAGTTAACAGCTTTTCCTTATTTCTCAGTGACAAACTAGTTGTAATAATAATATTTTATATTTTAGATATAACATATTATATTATAAAATAATATAATACATTATAAAATTATGTATCAAATTCTTTTAATATTTGTATATAATATAATATAGGTATATGGTTTTACTTCTCATAAGAGTTTTGTTTTTCCATTTTCAGCGCTATCAAATCATTACATATTTTAATTGTTGTTGGGGTCAACGTCTCAACTCTCATTATAAAGGAACTCTAGAGTCTAGACATTACAGTTAATGACGGATTTATTATTTTATGGATCCAATTTATTTTATTTGAGTACATAATGTACCTAGATGTATTAATTATATGTGCTATATTTCCGCTGTGTCGGCTGCTAGCTGGTGTGATGTCAGCGCCAACTCTAGGGAGAAAGTAGAATCTCACGCTTTAGCTGGCTTGAAGGTCATTGAAATCAGTCCAGCTACATCAAAGGTACCGACGCGAAGTGTCCATTCTTTATAATCCCTATTCGCTGGTGTATCCGTCCAACGCTTCCTAGGTCTTCCCGGATGTCTTCTCCCTCTAGGTCTATAATTAATCATTCTTCTTGGGATTCTTTCTGGTGTCATTCTATTGACATGTTCTGCCCACTGACTTCTATAATTCTTAATTTTTTCTTCTAGGGAAAAGATCATCGATTCTTCTCTTATTTTATCATTTCTAATTTCATCCGATATAGTACACCCCTTGACTGACCTTAGAAACTTCATTTCAGCGGCCTGTAATTTTTTGCTGTCAGCTGCAGTCATCGTCCAGGTTTCTGATCCAAATAGCAAAGATGGCACTGCCACTACTTTATAAAATTTAATTTGCGTTTCTTTTCTTGCTTTATTTTTCAAATTTCTGTTTACTGTACCACACAGCTGCTGAAATATGGGGAGTTTATAATTTCAGTCACTTTCATGTTTATACGTGAGCTGAGTACCTAGGTACTTAAAACTTGTTACTTGTTACAGAGGAGTGTCATTTAAAACAATTTTTGTCCTTATACTGTATTTCCCTTGAAAAGCCATTGTTTTGGTTTAATTTATGGAAATTCTAAAATTATATTTCTCACACACTTTCTGTAGTTCATACACTACTCTCTGCAGTTCACTTTCAGTTCTACTCACAACGATTTGGTCATCAGCGAACAGCATCGTCTTAAATGTAAAATTAGGTGCTATAGTAATAGTTTAAATACACTGAATATTAATTGCTACTTTGCGCTGTATTTTACAGAATGTTTACTTTAACACTCATTTAGAGCGGTGCAGACGGAGCACATGACAGACAGAATGGCATCATAGCAAGGATTCCGACGTTATTCGGCGTGTTCCCTGTGTACAAGCGACGGTCAGGTACACGATGTGTTGACGTACAGACGACACAATAGAAATGACACAGTTCCCTAACGTTTCTACAATTAATTTCCTACAGATACTTTAGTTAGATTTCAAAATTACAAAACTAATTAACCATTTCATCCTAAACAAATACTATACTGTATACATGTATGATTTCATACAGAACGCAAACAAAATCACTGTTTATTTGTAACGGGTTCATGTTATTCTATTCGCAAAAGCACTTGAAAAATTGTTTTTTTGTTTTTCCTTCTCTTTACAATGAGTGTGATTTATTAATGCACATGTGATGCGTTATCAGATTTCTTCCAAATATTGTTGCAATGCACAACAAATGACATTTGTACGTTATTAACAGAAAACGATTTTCGTCTATCTGATAGCAAGGCCTTATATGTGGAGAAGCTTCTTTCTACGTCTGTTGAGACAACTGGGGCATACGTAAAATCCTGTAAAACATTTTTTTCAACTTCTGTTAGTTCTTCAAAGGAATCCGGAATCCTTATCTCCAGAAATACTGTCACTAATCTTTCAGGGTTTATAATATCCACCATTTTTTTCAACTTATTTGCTATTTTCGCAGATATTATTTTACCAATTTTATCGTCTACTTGAGTCACTTTCTTCCAGATATTTCGCAGTAGGGAAATCTGATCAACCAGTTTTGTACCAGACTTTTCTAAAGCTGTTATACAATCAGGTATAAACCAATAATTCGATTCAATGTATTCCAATTTGTTTTATGCTTGAATCAATTAACAAAAATATCACCATATTCGGAATTAAGTCTCTTAAACTTTGCCGAACGAATTTGCTCCGCCTTAGACATCGTACCACTAGAACCGAACTGTCCTTATGTTTCTTCAGTACTGACGTTTGCTTTAGTACGCTGTACCTACTGCTTGCAGCTATCCTGTGTACTGCAGAGTCAGACCTCTGCAGGTACACAAGGTGAATTTACAACCCTTGCCCTGTTGCCGGTGTGTCGAACAACTGCTCTCTTTGCAAATCAAGATTTCAGGTATAACTCCCTGTAAAGTTGATTTGAATAATTTCGAGGGAAAAATTGTTCCGGAGCCGGGTATCGAACCCGGGACCTTTGGTTTAACGTACCAACGCTCTACCACTGAGCTACTCGGGAACTCTAACCGACACCGATCGAAGTTGGTTGCTTGACGGTTGTCAGCCCACTTTGAGGTCTGTGGATATAGAGGGAGAAATTGGATCGGTGTCGGTTAGAGTTCCCGAGTAGCTCAGTGGTAGAGCGTTGGTACGTTAAACCAAAGGTCCCGGGTTCGATACCCGGCTCCGGAACAATTTTTCCCTCGAAATTATTCAAATCAACTTTACAGGGAGATATACCTGAAATCTTGATTTGCATAATACACGTCACTGTTCGTTAACAGAAAACCACAATTTGTCACACGGAGTTAGTGTGCACTCGAAGTTGGTTGCTTGACGGTTGTCAGCCCACTTTGAGGTCTGTGGATATAGAGGGAGAAATTGGATCGGTGTCGGTTAGAGTTCCCGGGTAGCTCAGTGGTAGAGCGTTGGTACGTTAAACCAAAGGTCCCGGGTTCGATACCCGGCTCCGGAACAATTTTTCCCTCGAAATTATTCAACTGCTCTCTTTGCACTGCTCTACTCATTACCCATTTTTGACTTACACCATTTCTGCTCTGAACGGCTCAAATATTTCTATTGATAGCCATGTAACATGCGGTTGTCAATAGCAACAGTAAATAGCCAACTCACATTTCTCATAGTTTCAACAGCGCTGGAAATAAGGCGCTAAGAGGAGCTTCATTACAAAATATAGTTCCTTTCACATCCATTATAAAAGAGTCCCAAGTTACAAGGTATCGGCCTGGTGGATGTGCAGCTACAAAATGTTATCTCTTCTGTTACAAGGGAACTTCTCACACTGAAAGTGATGTACCGCACCATTCTCAAGAGAGGTGTCAATATCCGCTATCCCGCCGGGAGCTGCAAATGATGCGTCTTTGGAGGTGGAATAAAACCCATTCTGCCACTGGAATAGGAGATATATGGTTCTGCACGGGCATCTGTAACCATTGGCTAGTAGATGCGGGACAAGATCGAGCAGGCATATGAGTGCGAATAAATTATTACTAAACAACGTGGGTACTTAGCCTGACTGAGGTAGGTACACAGGTAATGCGACAGGCGTAATATGCCATCTTAACAGCGCTAGACGACTCACCTGAAACAAGAAAAAAATGCTATTAGTATCTGAACGTGTTCCACTTTCAATAAGTGTTTTTATTTATTGTAATCTCACTAGAGGTTTTGATTTATCTAGAGAAAATCTTCACCTGACACAATTAGGAACATTATATCCAGACGTTTGAGATGGGCAGGGCATGTAGCACGTATGGGCGAATCCAGAAATGCATATAGAGTGTTAGTTGGGAGACCGGAGGGAAAAAGACCTTTAGGGAGGCCGAGACGTAGATGGGAGGATAATAATAAAATGGATTTGAGGGAGGTGGGATATGATGATAGAGACTGGATTAATCTTGCACAGGATAGGGACCGATGGCGGGCTTATGTGAGGGCGGCAATGAACCTTCGGGTTCCTTAAAAGCCATTTGTAATTAAGTAATAGAATAAAATATTAATTGACTTATTAAAATATTGAAGTAGAAGTAGAGTCAGTAGAAGAAAAAATCAGCAGATACAAATTCAATTGGCTAGATCATGTAAGAAGAATGGAAAATTCAAGAATCCCAAAAATTATGATGCAGTATAAACCTAGAGGACATCGTCGACCAGGAAGACCTTTAAGAAGACTTCTAGATGGGGCCGAAACAGGTCTAGAGAGGCCTAATTCGAAGGATGATGATGATGATGAAATATTGAACTTTCTTGAAAATGTATTATTCTACCATCTCATCATTACAAATATTCCGCTAGATGGCAGTAGTGTGTTATGATTAGCTGTTCTCTTATTACTAGTTCTGCCAACTATACCTACAATATTCATTGAACTCTATGGAAGAGGGCTTTGTTGATTCAGTTTCATTTTTATTAAAACAGTTGTATTCCACTTCAATTATCAATATATATTAAACAATCTCTGATACGTGACTATCCATAATCTCATACAGTCGAAGCTATAAGATAAACTAAATAATATAAACGACATACAGTAATCAATTTAAAGGTATAATATTATTGAAAATACAACGTTGGCAAACAAATAAACAAATGCTAGGGAGGTGACAAACAAATAAATGCTTGGGAGGTGATAAAAATTGTAGGATAAGCGGACATGATTGGTTGAAACACGTCGTTCCGTACCGTTTTATTGGTCAAAAGTAGTATGACGCAGTAATACTCAAAATAATCCCAAGTTAATGACGCGGGAGACAAAATATATATTGTAAATTTTATTAGTAACAACAATGTAATTTATTCCTCACAACAATAATTCCTTTCTACAATTCGCCTTAAACGCTCTCGTCAACAATTGGATTTTCACTCAACACAATATTCGTTATAAAACTCCACCGACGACAATGACAATTTACTTGGACTAGTACGAACAACAATGAACTGTTGATCTTAACTAATATTTACAAAGCACTATTTACAAATCAGAACTATCAGTTCTCAGTTCACAGTTCTTCTATCTCAGTCACTCGAGTTCACAGTATCTCGAACCACAGACCTTCAGAGACAGTTCACTGTACTCTAACTCGGGTCCCTCCAACTGCGGTCCACTGCACTCGAACTCAGGCCTTCGGATGCTGACGCAGATGCGGACGCACACTCGAGTCGAACTCCGGCACACAAGTCTGGCTTGCTTGCTCTGGCTTACTCACTGACTGAATAACTGAAAACTGCTGTCGTTCCTTCGCGTCCGTAATTTATAACCACAGCGACGTAGCCTCGAAGGTTCCACGCGTCTCTAGAGATGGCACTCCAGAAAAAGCCAGAGCCCTCTCCTCTCTACCAGCACCAGATGCGCGCGCACTCTCGCTCCACTCTCTCGCCGCGTTGGCCCTTTCCCCTCTTCGCCGCGCGCCATCCCAAAGTGCTCCGCGCGATCTTCTCTCTTGCGGGACGCTGGTCGTGAGTTCGAATCTCACGTCGCTGTCACAATATTAACAGAGGAAAAATATTTTTCTGGGACTAAACCTGGACAAGTTAACAGTTTGTGAGCAACGGAGCACTTCTGAAACTCCTATTCCTTTTATACTTCACTATATCGTTCTAATAAACATATATAGGCCTATTTATACTTTATTAATTAAATTAAACAATTAAATAATTATTTTAGTGTAAACTTAAGAGTAAAACATTACTTTTTCATTATTTAAGGGTAAACTCCACTTCCGGCCACAAGCTTTTGCTTCATCGGGAGTGCCAACCGAAAGTGTACCATTATTATTGTTCAAATAAAATTAAAGGTGTATATACCCACATGAGAAACTAACAGTTTCCGTCCGCCCATACATTGAAGTTATCCAGCCATTCAGCATTTTATCCATGTAACGTCTGGGTCTAAGAAGTCCCTCACTCATCCATCCATTCATCCAGTATGCAACCTCCCATCACCTCATCCAGTATTCAACCACCCATCACCTCTTCCAGCATTCAACCAACCATCATCTCATCCAGTATGCAACCATCCATCACCTCATCCAGTATTCAACCAACCATCATCTCAACCAATATTCAACCACCCATCATCTCATCCAGTATTTAAGAGCAGTGGCGAAGCTTCAGGGCAGGCAAGGTAAGCTCAGCTTTTCCAAACATTTTCGAATAAGGAGCAAGATCAATTTAGAATTTACTTAATTAAAAAAAGGAGCGTTTCCGAGTTTCGTTCATCTTTTAGCGACGTAGAGCACTGCCTAGATCACTATTTCCGAACTCCAGCTTACCTAAAAATTCTGTCACGCTTCGCTACAAACCAACCATCACCTCATCCAGCATTCAACCACCTCATTCAATATTCAACCACTCATCATCTCATCCAGTATTCAACCATCACCTCAATCAGTATTGAACAAACCATCATCTCATCCAGTATTGAACTAACACCTCATCCAGCATCCAATCACCCATCACCTCGTCCAGCATCTAACCACCCATTACCTCACCCAGTATTCAACCATCACCTCATCCAGTATTTAACCACCTAGCACCTCATCCAGTATTCAACCATCACCTCATCCAACATCCAACGACACATCACCGCATCCAGTATTCAACTATCACCTCATCCAGTATTCAATCACTCATCACCTCATCCATTATTCAACCACCAATCATCTCATCCAGTATTCAGCCATCACCTCATCCAGCATCCAACTATCCATCACCTCATCCAGCATCCAACCACCCATCACCTCACCCAGTATTCAACCAATCATCTCGTCCAATATTCAACGAACCATCACGTAAATACAAGCATTCATATGTACATAGGAGGCGCGCCGCTGGTCAAAAGGCTAAAATGGTAACCCGGATTCAATTCCCAGATGGTCCAAGTGGCATTTGTGGACAAAGACGGTACCTTGTAGTAGGTTTTAGCGGGATACTCCCGTTTCCCCTACCGACTGCCAACATTGCTCCATTAATCATCATCATGCAGCAAAAAAAAAAAGACAGATTCGGCGCGTCGCCCACAGAGGGGATGTTTGAATGAATGACTTAAGTCGAGTACCCGCCACTGGATAAAAAATCTACTCGGTATCCAACCGTCACATCGTCCCACCAGCTACATCATCCATATCAGCATTCTGATAAGCAAGCCGACTTTCATGGAAAAGTGAGCTCCTTATCTGTTCAATGTAATACAGTTATGATAAGATAACTGTGGACAATTTGTGGAATAACAACAGGAAAAACGAGTTAACTTCGAAAAAATCTGCATGAAGCACGTCTGTTTGCCAAGAAATTTGATTCCTTAAAGCCGAATTCATGTATCCGCTAACAATACGTTTATGGCCTCAAAATATAAGAAAAATGTGCCAGCTTATAGATGAAATCAAAGTATTTGCAGTCCTTACATAATGGTACTTCTCTTCATGGTGACATCATTCCTTTTACTCTAGACTTCAGCGAATTAACAGAACTGCTTGGTAAGGTTTGTAAGCTGCCATGTGGAGAAAGACAGCACCACTTGTGGTAGTGAATGTCGTACAAATATACATTCTTCTGTTTAGCTTTCTCATGAATATATTTTATGAAACATATTTTAATTTTATAGGAAGGTATGCTTAACTTTGTGTTTCTAAAGCGATTCAAGTACTTTCTTCCTGATAAACTAAAATTAATCTTTGTACGAACACTCGTGATGCCACACTTGGACTACTGCGAAGTTTAAGTAACCTAAGTGGAAATTTGAGCAGCAGGCTACAACGTGTGTAAAATGCGTGCATCCGTTATATTTGTAATATTCGTAAGTATGATCATGTTAAGCCATCTTCTCAAACTCTATCTTAAGGTCTGAGCAAGGCCTGCAGATCCCGTAAGTAGGGGAAATAACATATATTGGGGATCATCGACTTCTGCTTAGAGATGTTGACATTCTTTGCGTCTGGAAGGTCCATCAGTGGCGGCACTGTAATTTTCAAAAAGGATTGTAATAAATTCACTGTATTTATAATGCGTTATGTCGTTTAAAGGTTTACGATTATGCCAGATTTCCTGTCGGTAGTTTCTTTGAGATTTCTTTGCACCTAACCTGCTCTAGATTTTCGAAAACGTTTGTCCTAACATCACCTACGGAAACATAAATTTGTAGCATTTAAGTAATGAACCGTGAAAGTGAATATAAATGTCACTATTCATTTCAATACAAAATGAACACAACGAGTGACGTCCTTAATTTAACAGTATATCAATAAATATTCAATATACAGTTCGTAATAATGAACTTATCCGAAAGTTTGTCTATTCCATAATTCTTAATATGGGCTTTGTTGAAATGTGGTTTAATATTGAAATGACGTGTAGAAATAAATTGGATGGGACAGAGTAAACAAGCTATTCTTTCGTCTTCTTCAACGTCATAATCACATTCCCATTTCCTTTAACAGTAGTATTCCTTCACGAGATATTACCATGTCCCAGTTCTCTTCAAACTGCAGTACGCGTATTGAGTATTTATTTATTTGAATATTTATTTGCACCGCTACTCCAATCTACTTCGCTTCTCATTTACAAAATTTATCCGCATATCATCAGCTAAGTACCAGGTCTCATCACTACAACTTGCTCATTATAGCTTGCCACAAGACATCTTTATATTCTTCATCCGATACAGTTTCAGTTGCCAAAAATTGGAACTTGCTTCCAAGTAAAGTTAGAGATTGTCGGACAAGGACTTTCTTTATATCAAAATTACGGAAATTCTACTATCAATTATAGTTTAATTGCTACCTATAATGAAACTAACATCTGTCCATCATTATTATTATTATTATTATTATTATTATTATTATTATTATTATTATTATTATTATTATTATTATTATTATTATTAAGTTATTTAAATAGAATGCAAGACCTCTAACGTCTAAACCCCATTACCCTATATTCTTTTTATTCTAATCATACAGGAACGACCACTCATATAAATTGAGGGACAGAAGACAAGAGGACGGACACTGGAAAGTTTTCTTTTCTCAATCGTACTATCAGGGACTGGAATGCTTTACCTGCAGACTTACTAAAGGCTTTACCAACAACCAAAAACATATTTAAAAATAGACTTAAGGACTTTACTAATAGACGGTAATTATACACAGTATTTAAAGGGTGTAATTGATATTTTGTTATTGAAGTGTTGTATCAGTGAAGAATTATGTTGTGTCAGTGAAACGTGTTCCTGTCAGTGAAGTTTTATAGATTACAGTGGCAGTGCAAAGTATTTGAACAGTGAAATGTTTTTGAAGTGTTAGTGAAATCAAGATAGAATCAGTGAAATGTGTCGTAGTTCCAGTGCAGTGAGTGAGTTGACAGCGAAATGAGTGTAATGTGGAAAGGTACTTGTGCAGATATGAACATATCATACTCGTGGGTTTTAGTTCGAACTTAGATTTAAGATACAAATTACATTTATTTTAAATGTTATTTTAAGTGATCGTGCTTCATTTAATTTAGGATATTCCCTATTATTACTATTATTATTATAAATTATTGTTAGTATTAATTATTGGTATTATTATTAACTGCATTTTTAATTAATAAGTTTATTATTGTCATTATTGAGTGTAATTAGTTACCACTGCCACCGGGTATATACTCATTGCAGTGTGAATAAATACATACGTACATATATTTAGATTCAGAGTAAGAATTTAGAGGTTTGAAGGTGAATACTAAATGTGTACATAACCTGCCGTTTATTTCAATTTCTGTTAGTATTTACGTTACAGTTACAGATATGCGCCAGCATGCACATATTCATTGAATGTTACATTAGAGGGGGATTATTACAAATTATTTGAACCCCATTGCCAACACATAACTACATACAACTCTCCATTGAACAATACTGAAAACAAATTCACAAACAGTAATTAAACCATTTTGTGAATCCAAAGCTTTGAACAGAGCTATACAGCAGTTACGAATATGTTTTTGAATTAAAATTTACAATGGCATGAAACTAATTCGCAATACCGAAATCCAGTTAGGGCTATGAAAGTCTATGCCAACTGCAGCAGAAGTGAGGCACACCGATTTTGAAGCTCCGTGAATAACTGGCGCTTAATTTTATTGTGGATTTATTACATCGTAGGGGGGAAATTAGATGATGAGAACTATAATAAAGAATGTCTGATGATTCTTGAAGCTAATCGCCGTTGTTTGCCATTATTTCAACGAAATGTTAATTCATTCTTTACTGAATATTACATACTTACTTACTGGCTTTTAAGGAACCCGGAGGTTCATTGCCGCCCTCACATAAGCCCGCCATTGGTCCCTATCCTGAGCAAGATTAATCCAGTCTCTACCATCATATCCCACCTCCGTCAAATCCATTTTAATATTACCTTCCCATCTACGCCTCGGTCTCCCCAAAGGTCTTTTGCCCTCTGGCCTCCCAACTAACACTCTATATGCATTTCTGGATTCGCCCATACGTGCTACATGCCCTGTCCATCTCAAACGTCTGGATTTAATGTTCCTAATTATGTCAGGTGAAGGATACAATGCGTGCAGTTCTGCGTTGTGTAACTTTCTCCATTCTGCTGTAACTTCATCCCTCTTAGGCAAAAATATTTTCCTAAGAACCTTATTCTCAAACACCCTTAACCTGTGTTCCTCTCTCAAAGTGAGAATCCAAGTTTCACAACCATAAAGAACAACCGATAATATAACTGTTTTGTAAATTCTAACTTTCAGATTTTTTGACAACAGACTGGATGATAAAAGCTTCTCAACCGAATAATAACAGGCATTTCCCATATTTATTCTGTGTTTACATAAAGGAGAGCTAATTTTTGCCACTTCTATGTCATTTCTTGCTTCAGCACACAAAAATACATAAAGGAGAGCCAATTTTTAAGTTTTTTTTCATCGCAGAATTAATTTAATTCATGTAATTTCAGCATAAACTGACCAGTAATACTGCATATGAACGAAATCTGTCAATAATTCAGGAGAAATTAAAGGAAACTTTAAACATTTTATGAAAGTCCTAACATCCTTCTAATCCCAACCATGCTCACAAGAACAATCACGAATAGCGTACATGTTTTTGACGCAATAATAGGGATTCGATATATTCTCTGTCTTTTTTTTTTTTTTTTTTTTTTTTTTTGCAAACGATCTTGCTTATGTGACTGTAATTCCAAAAACAGTGTCACTGCTGATATGCGAAGACAACAGGAGACCTACTAGTAGTGGGTATATAGGCGGATATATTCTCCTTCTAGCCACTTCTGATTACTAATTAATTACTCAACAGCAAAAACTCTATCCACGAACAAATTAGTAATGAAAAAGACTAAATTGCAGTGAAAATACCTTTTCACTTTCCCTCGAGGACTATATTTTGAAATGAGTCAAATTTTTAGGAGCTTTATACCGTTTGAAGTTGAGTAGAAAATGGATTATTTGAATGTCAGAGACGTGGCAATTGCTCGTTTGCTAAAAAAAATAGGTCACGGGGTCAAATGGAATAGTTTTAATTCAGAAGCTCTCTGCATTCGTATACACGAGCTTATACAGAGTCCTGAATACCACAATTCACTTTATTTACACTCAGCCCTTCCTTTTTTTTAGAATTTACACTCTGCCCTCTTTTTTTTAAGCAGAGAGTTAAAATATCGAGCAGAAAGAGTAGTCTATGCTCCTGTTAGAGTTTGCAGAAATGTTCCCGCAGTACAATTCGCCATAGTAAATACTGCCGCTATTTAGCATACTCGCAGACTATAATGCGGATTGACCAAAATGTTATCATAACATCCAACTTACATACTAGATTTTGCTTCATTGAACGGCAAATTGATTTAGACCTAGTCTGCATAAATTATTGTTTACTGAACTATTTAATGAGACTATGTCACGCGTTATGTTCGATACAACAAACAATACAACGCCCGTGTTTCGACTAGACAGTAATTTTACTGCTCTATTAAATTCAGCATCAATTGTGAGATAAGCATAATGTGTGGAAACTAAGATCTACATTATCAGATGGACAGTGGCAGACTAAAGGCCCATTCACAATGAAAATTAAACATAAACATAACGTAAGCATAAAACCTTGTGTCCATGTTATTTAATGAAAGCATTCACAATGAATTACATAAGCATGAACTTAATCTTAATCATAAGACGTTAACATGAAAGTTTGCAAACTCCAAACTTTCATGCTTATGTTTATGCGATTTGGAAACAGTACACAAGCGGAAAGCGTGTTTTCACTTTTTGTTTAACATCTCATGGGCTTTGCCTACAGGCAATATTTTGATCTATTGGCCGTGATGATAGCTAGGCGAGCAACATGGAATCATATGACGAAAAATTGATTATTTTATACCAAGAAAACCCTTGTCTATACGACAAGAAACATAAAACATACAAAGATATTACATTAAAAGAGAATGTATGGAAAAAAAAAAAAAATAGCACAGGAAATGAATTCTGAAGGTATGTATTAGTTAAATCATTTTATAGCTAACATTATTTTATAGTTCAAAGTATTGGTGTTTCAAAATATATTAGTATGTGAATGTGGTTATAAAAGTCCCTCTGTTGTATTCTTCTCTGATTCAATGGATGAATTTATTTTAGTAGGTTATTTTACGACGCTTTATCAACAGCTTTGGTTATTTAGCGTCTGAAAGAGATGAAGGTGATAATGCCGGTGAAATGAGTCCGGGGTCCAACACCGAAAGTTACCCAGCATTTGCTCATATTGGGTTGAGGGAAAACCCCGGAAAAAACCTCAACCAGGTAACTTGTCCCGACCAGGAATCGAACCCGGGCCACCTGGTTTCGCGGTTAGACGTGCTAACAGTTACTCCACAGGCGTGGACTCAATGGATGAATCCACCATCGTTTTTTACATCTCCGTTTCTTTGATTTCAAGTATTGAAAGCCATATACTGATGCCATTGTAGTTATTAGAAACATAAGTTGAATAGCTACATCGTCAGTCATTGTGCAATTCTCCATTTTTATGTAATAGATTCTGTAGTTTTGTTGATTCGGTATGTTTGTTTCCACACACGTGTTATGTTTACGTTATGTTTAATTTTCATTGTGAATGGGCCTTGGCTACTTAAGTTTGTGGCATATGTTTATGTGCTTATGTTAATGTTTACGTTATGTTTAATTTTCATTGTGAATGAGCCTTAAAGGTCTATTCACAATGAAAATTAAACATAACCGTAACATAAACACAGAAGTTTGCGGCCAGGTTATCAAATGGGATCATTCACAATGATTCACATAAACATTGTCGTTAGATGTTAACATGAAAGTTTGCAAACTCCAAACTTTCATGCTTATGCTTACGTGATTTGCAAACAGAACACAATCGTGGAGCGCTGATGTATACGACAGAATATGAGGAAATGGCGTCGTTGTTATGTTTCCATGGTTACCAAGTATGTTTGCGGTTATGTTTATATTCCCATCGTGAATGTTCTTGATTTTACCGTAACGTCTACATTTTTAAGTTAACGCTTACGTTATATTTAATTTTCATTGTGAATGAGCCTTAAGAAGAAACTGCCTATTGCACTGGAAGGAATGGTGAACGAGAGAAAAAGTTCGGAGCAGAAGAAGATATCAGATGATAGAAAAAATTAAGATATATGGATCGTATTCGGAGACAAAGAGGAAAGCGTAAAATAGGGAAGACTGGAGAATGTTGGGTTTGTAGTGAAGACCTGCCCTTAGACAGAAAGCTATGAATGAATGAGTAAAGAGACAGATAAACTTAAAAAAGAAAGAAGGCACTCAGTTTACAAATCGCCTCCCAGAACAGTGTGATGGCTTTGAATATCTTGAAAATGATTTTTGTAATAGATGGATTGAGCGTGGAAGTCGAGTATCCTTGGCCTGCTAGATCACCTGATCTCAGCCCGTTAAACATTTTTGTGCGGTCACATGAAGACCGAAGTTTATCGTACCTACTCCATTTGCTGCAGCTTATCTTGTGGCATGGGTCGTTAGTGCAGTCCTAGAGTTAAGAGAAATCCTCGATATATCTGCGATGGATCAGGCGGGCAATGATTATGAGGTGCAGAGCCTGTATCGAATCTAGAGGACTACACTTTCAACAAAGTCAAAATATGTAGTAATTTGATTTTTATGTTCAAAATATATATAGTTGTTACATATAAAGTAAAAAATAAGGTGACAAAGCATGTAGTTTTCAAATTCAAATAATTAATATCCTGTATATTGTGAAAAACTGGTTTCTCTAATTGTTCAGGTGGGTGTTTTCTACAACTCCTGGAAGTTTGTCGGTTCAATTCAGAATCACCCTGTATAGTCACCGCGTTCATTTATTAGACAAGCGTCTTTCTTTATTTTTTTTTAAGTTTTTTTGCTGTGTTACTGACATGGAGGTGGCAAATACGAGTACATGCCATTTGGAAACGCTGAAAGATTATAGACGGCACTAGTGCCACTTTCTTTCGATTGGAGCGGTAAAAAAATAGACAACTGCACCAAAGAAAAACAACCTACTGTAACGTCACTCTTGTTCGGAACCCGCATCAAGACAAAGAAACGCAGGAGCTAAAGACGAAATGAATGTCTACCTAAGTCGTACACTACATGCGGCTCCACATTAGCCTATACAGGGTGTGGCATTTAAAACAGGCCACCTGAATTGCATGTCTATTTATATTGATAGAAGATAAATCTTCAAACAAAAGTTGTTTGGTGTAAAAGGGGCAATACTGCGGTATAGATATTTGTTTGATAGGTGCAGATATAGAGATGATATGAAAGCCAACTTCAGTATTTTAAATAGATTGATTTTATATATATTATTTACTCTTTAATAGTGAGTCTGAAGACGAAAACAACAACTATGTTTTGATGGCCATTGACGATAGTTGAAGGTTAAAGATCGAGAAAAATTAGTTCACTTCAATGAACTGTTGAACTACAGGGTTGCCACAATATAGTTTGAATCGTACAAATCGAATGTAAACAAACATTCAACTCATACTAATTCCTTCATGTGTGTGTGAGCATGAAAACACAAAATGGCCTCCATGTTCACCAGACTTAACATCAATGGACTTTTATTTGTGGAGAAAACCAAAGCAAGCAGTGTACCAAGAAATACCGACGAGCCCCGAAGACATGAAAGACCGTACAACACGAGCATGTTCTGCGATAAGCTCTGATGAAATTCAACGTGCAATGTCTTCCGCTCATAATCGCTTTGCATCATGTATCAATGCAGAAGGTTACCTACCACTTTCAACACATGATGTAATTCTGAACATCATCATAATAATATTATTATTATTATTATTATTATTATTATTATTATTATTATTATTATTTACTTATTCTGGTGTAGTTAAGGCCATCAGGCCTTCTCTTCCACAACACCAGGAATACAAATACAATAATAGAAATAAACAGAAAAAAATACACTATATACAAAGTAAAGCTACACAAGAAATAAAGAGAGAGAGACAAAAAAAACACTATAAACAAAGAAAAGCCACACACAAATATACACACATTGCAGTCACACAAACTTTAAATGAGTGATTATAAGCATCATAATTAATTGTATCCTAACTAATTAACTAACATAAACAAGAAACTTGCAATTTTAATCTAGATTGAAAAAGGAAAAGAAAAAACACAAATCAATACTTCTAGCAATACCTAAAATAGATTAAGTAAGACAAAATTTTCCAATTTAATTTTGAATTGTGATAAAGTCCGGCAGTCCCTGACGTCATTAGGTAACGAATTCCAGAGGCGAGGTATTTCTACAGTGTAGGAACATGTGAAGTTACAGAAATAAACTGACTTTCTTGAAGAAACAAGTTGTTCATAATTAACCGTCTACTATCTTCAATGTTCATTAAAACACAGTTTTTGTATACGTCTTCAAACGTACTATTTAATGGTAAATAATGAATCATATCATTCCATTTAAAATAATAAAGTTGGGTTCGTATCTCCCTTACGCCTGCACCTATCAAACAAATATCTATACCACAATATCTCCCCCTTCACACCAAACAACTTTGTCTGAAGATTTGTCTTCTATCACTACAAATTTATTTATTTATTTATTTACTGTTTTGCTAATAATTGTAACATAAAATATAATATATACAGAAAAACTTTAGCTCGCCCCTTAAGGGTAGAACTCGTGCTCAGGGGCGGATTCCTGAATTGAAATTAATAATTATACAATACAATTTGTCTTACGTCTACTGTGCAATTATAGTATATAAATTTAAATTTACAATTTTTCAATTTTTATAAAATCCATACATAACTTTTTAAATTTAATACTAGAGTCTGTGTGATGCATCTTGTCTCACTGTGAAAAGAGAGAGAAAGGAGATATGTCTTACTTCGTCTGCGTTGTTATGGCGATGGGGGAGTGGAGCGGTGCCGTCCATCCATCCAGTGGCGGAAGGGACCAGTTGATACATTCTGTAGCGCAAAATAAAATTACAAAATATCTCTCTTCGTACTGTGTAGTTCCGTCACTGAGCTTGTCTTTCAAGAAACTGAGTTCCCGTAGCCTGCACAATAACAAGGTTTTGAAAGGATTACTGAAAATTTACAACCCTCCTATAATCTCCACCCTCATTTGAAGGGACTTGGTTTTATTGCTACTGAGACAAGATAAACCTTACCAGGTATAGAACTATTATAATTGACAAGATTAGGATATTTAAATATAAATTTGTTATATATTCTTGGGCCTAAATTACTACTATGATTAAATACTGTAACAGTGTTGCATTTTGGTTCAAACAATCTTAAAAGATTCATACCTTTTGTTTCATAACTATGAGAATACAATTCAAAATTATTTCGATTTTCATGTATGAATTTTATTAATACAATATAATAAATTTGTCTTACGTTAAGTACATTAAAGTCTATAAACAAATTTTGAGGTGGAAAATCAATAGGTTTATGAAGACATATTTTAATTATTTTCTTCTGTAATAAATAAAGTGGATTAAAATTGGATTTAAATGAGCTACCCCATCCTATAATTCCATACATAATTACCGATTGAAATAAAGTTAAATATATTGTACGTAATAAACTTATTGACAAGTAATTCCTCAATAAAACAAAATAATATAGTATTTTACGTAATTTATTACAAATGGCCGTGGTATTCAGGTGGCCTGTTTTAAATGCCTCACCCTGTATTAAAATCTCCAACATTGAAAATCGCCGCTTCGTGATGATTCATGTCAATGCTTGACACCGACAATGCAGTTAACTCTAATTGAACCTCTAAACTAAGGGGTAAAAAAATGTTTAATAATACTAATTTATGTGAAGTTTTAATTCTACAATCTCAAGCTGTAATACAATTAGTATCAGTAAGCGAACGCCGCCCGGATGAGATCGTTTCCATGTAATGCGATATCTTGCTTGTATTACATCCCGCAAAGCAGCTGTACATTCCAATTAACGACGGACCTATCTCCCGCGGTCGAAAACTAACACTACGTAAACAATGCCTTATTTCCTTTAACATTTCATGTGAAGTTTGAACTAAAAACGTACCTACCTCCACCTCGCTTGTAAGAGGTAACTTACAGCAAAATAAAAGTTCCTTACCTTCAACGCGGTAATACAGTTAATTACAAAATCATTAGCGAGTCTTCGCACTCCACCCATCCGTAATTCGTTAACGCTATCGTGACGTCACTAGTCGCAGAGCCAATCGTAATCGAGATTCGTAAGTTATTGTAGTAAGTGGAGCGGCTATTAAAAAGCAGATAATGCGAACCTCAACGTTGCTGTGAAACGGTTTCTTGTTTGAGATTTAATATTACTGAAAACGGTACATTTTTTTCAATTACGACAAATGTTGAATATACAAATGTCAAAGTAAGTAATTTTATGTAAAAAAAAAAACATGTTAAGTACTGTATATTGTTTTTTTTTTTTGTTTTGTTAACTGTCCGAAAATAGATTTAGCCTCATAAGTGACACCAATAAAGCATCACTCATGAGGCAACTAAAGCCAGGAGATGTGGTAGGCCTGGGAAGTTAGATTTTATGATACTTCTGTGTATGTGTGTGGTTTTTTTGTGTAAAAATATCTGAATCTATGAAAAGGTGTCGCCACATAGAGGTTATATTTTTGTAAGTAATCTGGTCTCCGAGGCTTACCGTTAGGTTTCGTAACAAGCTGTTTTTTACGGTGATGGGTTGTTAGCCCTTCGCCCAACCCCCCAAGCTGGAGGACCACCCCTTATCGGCTGTCCACGACTGCTTATTCAATATATTCGCAGCTACCCTCCATATCTGGAGGTCGTCTCCTCTATCCGCAACCTGAGGACGCGCCATGCCGTGGTGATAGGTACCCACAATAGAGGGATGAAGTTACAGGAGAATGGAGAAAGTTACACAACGCAGAGCTGCACGCATTGTATACTTCACCTGACATAATTAGGAACATAAAATCCAGACGTTTGAGATGGGCAGGACATGTAGCACGTATGGGCGATTCCAGAAATGCATATAGAGTGTTAGTTGGGAGGCCGGAGGGAAAAAGACCTTTGGGGAGGCCGAGACGTAGGTGGGAAAATAATATTAAAATGGATTTGAGGGAGGTGGGATATGATGGTAGAGACTGGATTAATCTTGCTCAGGATAGGGACCAATGGCGGGCTTATGTGAGGGCGGCAATGAACCTCCGGGTTCCTTAAAAGCCAGTAAGTAAGTAAGTAAGTATAAAAAGGCCCCGCCACATGGGATTACATTTTTTTTAATAATTTGGTCACACCTCCAAGTTAGCTTTTACACTATGAATCAGGTAGAACAAAAAAAAAAAAAAAAATCGAGAATGCCTTTCCTACAAAATAACTCTTATCTTTTCCCTTATTTAAGCCTTCCATGGATTGTGTAATTTCATTATTGGGACTGGGCTTCCACAAATTCACAGAATGATAATTTGAGAAATGTTTAAAATAGAACCGGCATATTTCTCTACCCTGTGCCTAATAACATAATTAATTTGT
This sequence comes from Periplaneta americana, assembly GCF_040183065.1. Taxonomy (NCBI): domain Eukaryota; kingdom Metazoa; phylum Arthropoda; class Insecta; order Blattodea; family Blattidae; genus Periplaneta; species Periplaneta americana. The sequence continues at coordinate 11,301,661 of NC_091120.1, forward strand.
CGGTGTATTTCTGAAACACTCTGTATATCGTTTCGACATTTCACATGGCTCAATATGACCGTTAATAGTTTGAAATTGGTTTGGAGTAGGCCATATTCTCACAAACAGGGGAGAGGTCGAAAACGATAAGAAAAATATCAGAAGATAATTTGGAAAAGGCATGAAATGTGAAGAAAATAAAGAAGTGGACTAATAATAAATTATACTTTCTGCACCTTTTGTCACCTCTGTTTCTCTTACTCCTCTAACAAAAGATATTCAACATTCGAAATACTATATCTTATTCTAAAACGCGCTATTATTTTTATTAAATATTATTTTCAAATAACAGCATTGCTACCAATAACTTACAATCAAAGAATGAAAATTTTAATCCCGTCTTGAGAGAATGAGTCGTACTCCATGGTCTTACCTGAATTTGAGGTTCGTGGGTTCAAACTCGGCTAAGGCCGATTAATTTTAATTAGGAGCGAAAATCTACTTAGCATGCAAGGAAGTAAAGTTATGGATCTCGAGTCGCAGATTTGGGACACGTACGTAAAAGAAGGGCTCCACATAAAATTAGTCAGCATTTCTCGCCCACAACGATTTCAAACGCGTCCTAATAACCTACGCTATTTAAAGCTTCATACAATAAAATACTACTACATTAAAATAACATGAAAACTTAGAGAAGGGTGTAATATAAATATTTTAAGGTAATGTGATGATTACATAAAAATGTTTGCTAGAAATATCCATGGAAAGGCGAATGAACCAATATTTAAATTCAGGAAGAGCAAATACGCAAATGGATTAGCAAACAGATGTCCAAGACCTCGCAGTCATACAGTCCTTGAAGCTGGGAAGCGTTTCGCACGCTCTTGACCACTCTGGAGTACTCAGGTTCGTCTTACATCTGGTCTTTGAACTTTACTCTCGACAACCATTATAAATGCATCAGATAATTATTTCCGCTAGGGATTAACAATAAAAACAAACATGTTATTACGTATTCATATGACATGTAAGCCGGCCGTATAACGATGCTAGCTTAATACCATCCCAGTGCCGCAAGTACTAATGTGGGAGTACGGGACAGTAACGCAAAGACGAAATAAAGAGCGTGTCCGTTTCTAAGTCACTAAGTACAGCATATTTGCCACCAGACATAAAAAACGAGCATTTGTACCTCCTCTGTACATAAGAAAAATTAAGCAACACACACTACAAATAAAATCTAAAACCACTTACATTTGAAGGTACACAAAAATATTGTCTCCAGAAATTAAAAGACAGGGGAAAAAAAGCTCCAATAGAAAGACTGAAGAGGCAGAAATCAACAGAACACAGCTGAAACAAAAGCAGTAACCTGTGGGCAACAAAACAAAAGAAGGAAACTAGGAGGAACAAGGCAAGAAGAAGAAATGAACAAAACAAAAGCATCAAACCATGAAAACAAAACGAAGGCATTAAACCATGAAAAACAAAACGAAGGCATTAAACCATAAGAAAGAACAACGGCATTAAACCATAAGAAAGAACAACGGCATTAAACCATCAGAAACAAAGCAAAGGCACTAAACAATGAAAAACAAAACGAAGGCATTAAACCATGAAAAACAAAACGAAGGCATTAAACCATGAAAAACAAAACGAAGGCATTAAACCATAAGAAAGAAAAAGACGTTAGACCGTAAAACAACGGCATTAAACCATGAGAAACAAAGCAAAGGCACTAAACAATGAAAAACAAAACGAAGGCATTAAACCATGAAAAACAAAACGAAGGCATTAAACCATGAAAAACAAAACGAAGGCATTAAACCATAAGAAAGAAAAAGACGTTAGACCGTTAAAGTAAAACAACGGCATTAAACCATGAGAAACAAAGCAAAGGCACTAAACAATGAAAAACAAAACGAAGGCATTAAACCATAAGAAATAAAAAGACGTTAGACCGTTAAAGTAAAACAACGGCATTAAACCATGAGAAACAAAGCAAAGGCACTAAACAATGAAAAACAAAACGAAGGCATTAAACCATAAGAAAGAAAAAGACGTTAGACTGTTAAAACAAAACAACGGCATTAAACGATGAGAAACAAAACAAAGGCATTAAACCATGAAAAGCAAAAGCGTTAAACCATGAAAAGCAAAACAAAAACCATGAAAAAATAGATAAAATTAATAACCATGAAAAAATAAGAGTATTAAATCATGAAAAACAAAACTAATTGAGGAAACCAGGAGAAACAAAAGACGAGCACGTGGAAACACAAGAAAGAGCACAAGGGAAACGAACGCACAAAGATGAAAGGAAAAAGAAATACAATGAATATAGTGAGAAATCATGTGACAAAGAAGAAAAACAAAGCAGTTAAAAACAGACTTGTCCACACCTGTGGAGCAACGGTCAGCGCGTCTGGCCGCGAAACCAGGTGGCCCGGGTTCGAATCCCGGTCGGGGCAAGTTATCTGGTTGAGGTTTTTTCCGGGGTTTTCCCTCAACCCAATACGAGCAAATGCTGGGTAACTTTCGGTGTTTGACCCCGGACTCATTTCACCGGCATTATCACCTTCATATCATTCAGACGCTAAATAACCTAGATGTTGATACAGCGTCGTAAAATAACCCAATAAAAAAAATTAAAAAAAACAGACTTAAAGAACACACTACGAAACAGAAGAAGACGAAGAAATGAAACGTTCTAGATAATATACCTGCATTGAAAATGCATACCTGTGACGCACATCACTGTTCAGTGAACCATTGGCATTAACTGGGGAGAAACGAAAAGAACTGTTGGAGCAAATGAAACGAAAAACGAATATGTTACGTCAGTGCAGTGCGCAACTGACTCGGAGATGTTCCTTTACACAGAGTGAAAGTGAAATACCCTGCAGATTTTTAGAGAGAAAAGCTCATGTTATTTTAACAAAAAAGTGTAATGCCATATTCGTGGAAAGTTCATCGTTTTCTCAGAAAAAAATGTTTCCCTCCAAATGTTTAACACCCTCTTATTCGGTAACTATTGCGAGAGGACCGTGATTTTTTTCCATATCATTAGTTAGTTAGTTAATTGGGTTTAAAAAGTGTGTGACAGCTACTCTGGCTATTTGCGCCACCTAAAATTCTTCAGAAACAAAAAAAAAACCATAAAATAGGCAGAATGCTAACACAAGACTAAAACACGTCACTATAAAAACCAGGTACACAAATGCAGTCTCCACAAGGTGATTCTAAAGAAATTATAAAAGAGAGCAGTTCTCAGAATTTAGGTAGTAGGCCTATTTAAAAAGAAACAATGAAATAATAAAACAAATACCATCAGAGATAAATTACCTGGCGCATTTCAACTTTCCGTTGTTTCCTCCTACTTAAACTAATACAAACACAACACTCATGCCCGAGGCGGGACTCGAACCCACAACCCTTTGGACCAAGCGGTAGAGACATTCTGTGCCTCCACGACTTGCGTCACCCAGGTCGGCCATATCGATAGAAAATCTAATAAAGAATAATTTATTCCTTTGGCGTATTTCAATAGCGTGGATGGGTTTCGTGTAAAATTAGTTAAACAAAAAGACACTAATTTTAAGTCACTGAACGATGCAACCAGATTGCAACGTTGCAGTCAGAGAGAGAGGTTCGCGTAACGAGACAGACTTGAGTTCGTTGACATCTTACATCTATATTATGAGAAGAAAGAGAACTGTGTTAGCGACGATGTTGCCGGACTGCTGAAAGTTCCAACTCCATTTTCTAATTAACCGTGCATTTAATCAAAAATAGGTTTTCTATTCATTTAAGCGTACCCTTTTGTGCCGTCCAATTTGCAAGATTATTTCACTTCCATCCTGTATCGATACTATCAACTTATAATTTACATCTTATATATTAACAATCATAAGAATAATGGAACATCTCCTTGCACCGATGTACACTGACCTCTCATATTTCGTTGAAAAAAAAAATGCTACTTCAGACCGTCATAAACCACACACGTTTCATCTATGAACTGTTCACAAATCCAAGAGAACTCTACGTTTGAAAACAGTGCACAACACCGCTACAGACCGGAGATTCTCGGAGACTAGCTTTTTTTTTTTTAATTTCCTGGCGATGCTATGCCAGAGGAAATGCAACCATACATACACTGCGTGCGTACACATTCTCATAGAGGTTAGTTAATAAAATATTTCATAAATATCATTTCCATGGAGACGTGTAAGCAGGAACCTAACAAAATATCATAAAACATTAAAATCTCACTTCAATATCAACAGACTGGAGAAAATACACACAAATACGAGATGAACTCCACAATTTAAGAGCGGCTTTGATAAAACAAACTGCTGGTAGCGTTGAAATTATGGGAACTGAGAGAAAATTAAGGATGCTAATTCTGAACCATTCCCTCATTGAATTAAGTCAACAACAACTTCCATACATAAATGACTATGTCAATTTCAGAATGAATTTAGGCAACTCCATATAAAAGTTACGTAGACTTCAAACTTGGAGGAACCTCTTCTTCTTTGTAACAATACATTTTAGAATATTTCGCTTCTCTCTTTTAGTTGTCTGGAATATAATGCTTTGAGTGTGGAAAATATTGCCGTGCTACGTTAAACTTCCTGCAGATATGGAAAAAGAGACAGACATATTCACATTTGTTACTTAACGGTGCTGTATGAACTATGCAGTTACCTAGCATTGATTGAATTGGTGATAGCATATATTTATCTAGATGACTCCGAGGTTCGTCATCAGGTAATCTAGGAACAATCCCATTCAGGTAACCAATCTAAGATTCGATCAGGGTAGATATAATAGCTAGGAATACAATAAAGAAGAAGTAGCATAATTAAATGAAGCGTAGGACACAATTATTTAATGGCACCGAATAACGGAATTCCACAAGGATCAATTTTAGGTCCCTTATTTTTATAGTGTTTGCCCTCTCCAATAAAAGATGCAAATCATCCAATATTATTTGCAGATTACACAAGTATTGTAATTACAGCCAGCAACTCGAACGTATTCCAATCTTAAACAGAAGCAATTCTCCTCAAAATACATCTGTGATTGGTTCTCAGCCAAAAAATTAGTATCAAATTTTAACAAAACTAAAACAATTCAAACTAAATCTTGCCCAAATTCAACCTCGCAAATTTCAACCCCAATAATTAACAACAGAACCCTAATAGAAACAACAGCGACAACGAAATTTCGTGGCTTACAAATAGGTATGTTAAATTGAAAAAGAAATTACCCCGAAACTAAATTCAGCATGTTTTGCTATTAGATCTATGCAAGTTATAGTAAATATAAATATCTTAAAAACCATATAATTTGCATACTTCTACTCGGGAATGAGTTTTGGAGAAATATTCTGGAGAAATTCTACAGATAGTGACAGTATATTCCTACTACAAAAAAAGAATAAGTAGAATAATAGTAGGTGCCAAATCTAGGGAATCGTGTATGATCATTTAAAAAAACTACAAATAATGCCCACGGCTTGTCAATATATGTTTTCATTAATACATTTCCTAGTATGTAGGCCTAATCGTGAAAACTTTGTAACTAATTCAACAGTTCATTCAGTAACTGCTGCAGAGTCGAAAAATAAAGGAAATTATGAAGAGTCCACACGAAATATATTATAAGGAAAGAAATTAGCAATGCCAGACCGCCAATTCTACAGCTGTGTTTGCCAACAAGTTTACTTACTTACTTACTGGCTTTTAAGGAACCCGGAGGTTCATTGCCGCCCTCACATAAGTCCGCCATTGGTCCCTATCCTGAGCAAGATTAATCCAGTCTCTACCATCATACCCCACCTCCCTCAAATCCATTTTAATATTATCTTCCCACGTACGTCTAGGCCTCCCCAAAGACCTTTTTCCCTCCGGCCTCCCAACTAACACTCTATATGCATTTCTGGATTCGCCCTTAAGTGCTACATGTCCTGCCCATCTCAAACGTCTGGATTTTTTGTTCCTAACCATGTCAGGTGAAGAATACAATGCGTGCAGCTCTGCGTTGTATAACTTTCTCCATTCTCCTGTAACTTCATCCCTCTTAGCCCCAAATATTTTGCCAACAAGTTTAAGAAAGAAAAAAAAAAGAAAAAGAAAAATTCAAAAATGTTAAAGGTATAACAGTTCATTAAGTGCTGCAGAGTCGAAAAATAAAGGAAATTATGATGAGTCCAGATTAAATATATTATAAGGAAAGCAATTAGCAATGCCAGACCGCCAAATCTACAGCTGTGTTTGGTAACAAGTTAAGAAAGAAAAAAAAAAAATTCAAAAATGTTAAAAGTGTAACAGTTCATTAAGTGCTGCAGAGTCAAAAATGAAGGAAATTATGAAGAGTCCACATTAAATATATTATAAGAAAAGCAATTAGCAATGTCAGACCGCCAATTCTACAGCTGTGTTTGGCAACAAGTTTAAGGAAAAAAAAAAAAAAAAAAAAAAAAAATTTCAAAAAAAGCTATTGTTGGAGAGTGACCAGTATTATGATGAACGAACGTTGAAACAAAATAAATGCGTGACTCTCCGTAACGTTTCCAGTTTACCTAAGCACTATGAAGCATTCTCCTCATATGGACACAACCTGAACAAAATGTGAAACAGCGATGAGTCATCCCGACAGACCTGTTTGATTTTAAAAACAAACTCGTTTTGAAATTGGACGTAACATATGTACAACTGTAATCTTGTCTCCATTCAAATGCACTGCTTAGCAAAAAGGCGAAAACAGCAGTGAGCACATCCGCCAAAATTGTTAATGACACAAAAATATATTTTTCCTCTGGGTCAACTACAAAATGATTCTCGTAATAAGTTCTGTTATGATCTTTACAACGTCGAGATGAAGCTTTGTTCCGAGTCACGTTCAACGCCTACACGACGTGGAAATAAAAGAAAAGCAAAGCCTGAGTGTACCGTCCGTGTCGCCGTGGTGACGGAGCCGTGTGACTCATATGAATCAGCATTCCCCAGGTGTCCCGTCAGCCTGCATAACAGCTTCCAAGCACCGTGCACACATTTCCTCCCTCAAATAGGAAGAAATTAAACATCTAGTGAAAACTCAAGCGTATTTATTAGCAAAGAAGGTTCAGATTGAATATTTTCTACTCCTGGCGAGTTACAAAACACATCATACTTCAACATAGGTTTTGATTTTCAGGTGAAAAGAAGAAAAAAATTACATTGATTTGACCTAAGAAAAGTCATACCCTCTATGACATATGATACTTTAATTTCGCTACTTGAAGCTAACGATTAAGACGCAGTGTATGAATCATATGCAGAGACTAAGAGGAAGGCAGAAAATATTAGACTCGAGAATGCTGGGTTTGCAGTGAAAGACCTGCCCTTTGACAGAACATTATGAATGAATGGATTGTGGCTAACGAAGCCACATTTTAAGCTTTATTAAAGAAAACTTCTTATAAAATGGAAGGCAAAGTCCAACTAGATCAGTATGGGTTATGATCCGTGTATTGTGATCTCTTAACACCTGAGGAATTTCCCACGGTGTATGTCAATATAAATCCAGCAATGTACAAAAGGGTGCAACAGCAGAAGCAGCAATCACAATAGCAGAAGTAGCAACCGCAACAGCAGAAGCAGCATTAGCAACAGCAGAAGCAGCAATCACAATAGCAGAAGTAGCAACCGCAACAGCAGAAGCAGCATTAGCAATAGCAGAAGCAGCAATAGCAACAGCAGAAGCAGCAATCACAATAGCAGAAGCAGCAATCACAATAGCAGAAGCAGCATTAGCAATAGCAGAAGCAGCAATAGCAACAGCAGAAGCAGCAATCACAATAGCAGAAGCAGCAATCACAATAGCAGAAGCAGCATTAGCAATAGCAGAAGCAGCAATAGCAACAGCAGAAGCAGCAATCACAATAGCAGAAGTAACAACCGCAACAGCAGAAGCAGCAATAGCAACAGCAGAAGCAGCAATAGCAGAAGCAGCAATCACAATAGCAGAAGCAGCATTAGCAATAGCAGAAGCAGCAATAGCAACAGCAGAAGCAGCAATCACAATAGCAGAAGTAGCAACCGCAACAGCAGAAGCAGCATTAGCAATAGCAGAAGCAGCAACAGCAGAAGCAGCAATCACAATAGTAGAAGTAGCAACCGCAACAGCAGAAGCAGCATTAGCAATAAGAGAAGCAGCAATAGCAACAGCAGAAGCAGCAATCACAATAGCAGAAGTAGCAATAGCAACAGCAGAAGCAGCAATCACAATAGCAGAAGTAGCAACCGCAACAGCAGAAGCAGCAATCACAATAGCAGAAGTAGCAACCGCAACAGCAGAAGCAGCAATAGCAACAGCAGAAGCAGCAATCACAATAGCAGAAGTAGCAACCGCAACAGCAGAAGCAGCATTAGCAATAGCAGAAGCAGCAACAGCAGAAGCAACAGTAGCAACTGCAGAAGTAGCAATAGCAACAGCAGCAACAATAGGTTTGTTTGTGATGGTTGTGATGTTATGAAAATTGTTCCAACTTCAACTATTGCGCAAGATCAGTGATGAACAGTCTGAAACTAACTTCAAACCACCCGTGCAAGAACACTCATGTACTCATGTAGAATAACTTACTAATCTAATATAAAGAAAACATAATTACAGAGTATTAATAACCAATATAGATAAGCATGGAAACGTAAAATAATAATGCAAAAAGTATGTACCAGTCCAGTGGACAACTATCACAATGCGCATGCGTCAATGTGATTTCAGATTGGTTTGCCCTTGATCCATATTATCTTCCCGTTTTTCAGGAAATGGTATGGTGACTGAATGATATCTGCAAGAATGTGACTTAGTGACTGGTTAATTTCGAATGACTTATCTTAGTCGTGGGTGTCTGAGCATTAAAAAGGATTGCAATTTGTGTTATATCTCTTCCCCCTCATCGCAATGTGTGACGTTGCACAGAGGCAGAGATATAATAAAGGATACGTAGTCAGAGCCTGAGATATCGCAGCACGCTCACGACGCGACGTTTGCAAACGTTGGGACATGTTCATGACGTTTGCAAACGTTGGGAACTGTTGCAGAAACAAACCTAACAGCTGTTAGAAATAGTAGCAGCAGCAGCCACAGCAACAGCAGAAACAGCAGAAACAGCAGCAGTAGCAATAGCGATAGCATAAGTAGCAACAATAGCAATAGCAATAGCAGCAGGACAGCAGATGGGTCAAGACCTCTCCTGTGACCTTATCATGTGACTATATCACCAATGGGTATGGAAGGGGAAGGCAGGTTTTAGTCTGAGATGAACTTCCGTGTCTTAGATTCGTATAATATTAACCACCATGAAACAAACTCTCTTTCTGACAGTTCATTCTTTCCCTTCTCGCAAAGCTCACATGTCAGGTCTCGCCTCCTCATCTATAGGAATGGTAATAGCAGCAGCAGTACTAGTAGTAGTTATTATTTTACGTTCCGCAAATGTACGATATGAGACTCAGAACTTTTACTCCCTTCTTGAGGAAGATACTGAAATAATTTATCGCCCTTTTAAAAATCATCGCCCTCGGATGGGCTTAAACCCGCGAACCTTGGCTAGTAATTACTTGAGCGCTGTGAACGACGTCCTATTCCAACACACGAGTATGTGATCGTGTATTGTGATCTCTAACATTTGTGGAGACTTTCTCAGTCTATCTGCCAATAGACATTCAGTATGATATAGGTCAAACACAGAATGTTAATATTTTGTGTACAGGTCTAGCTGACGAGGAAATACGATTACCCTGAGAGCCATACCAAACGTTGTATTCCGAGAATCTGGTAAAATGCTCCTCAAATGCAGATAATAAAGCCCTTTCTGGAAAATGTCTGGTTACGTATGTATTATTGTTCTATTGACACCTATTTTCCCAATTTGAGCTTTCTTTTGCAGCATATATCTGTAGAGGAAGTTGGCTTTGTATCCTATGGTTTTCGAAGGTTCCCTTTATGTGCTTGCGATTGGTGATCAATTTTGCTGTAACGAAACATTTGGATCTCTCAGAGAAATGTGCCGATACCCGACACATCTCCAAGCCAGATGCACCAAATACAGACACTGTATTGAACTGTACTTTCTATTTCAATTGGCCACAACGGTTTTACTTTTAACCGCTGCGGTTCGAAGCTCTGCGAACGACACTTCATAGAATGTGGACTACTGTGAATACTCACCCGCCAGTATCTCGCGAATGAAATGTGTAAGTAATCCAACACTATATTTCTACTCATAATATTAATAAATGTTCCTATCTAGCCACTGAATTTAATGTGTGGCCGAAGTTAGCAGCAAATTTGTCACTTACTTACTTACTGCCTTTTAAGGAACCCGGAGGTTCATTGCCGCCCTCACATAAGCCCGCCATTGGTCCCTATCCTAAGCAAGATTAATCCAGTCTCTACCATCGTATCCTACCTCCCTCAAATCCATTTTAATATTATCTTCACATCTACGTCTCGGCCTCCCCAAATGTCTTTTGCCCTCCGGCCTCCCAACTAACACTCCATATGCATTTCTGGATTCGCCCATACGTGCTACATGTCCTGCCCATCTCAAACGTCTGGATTTTATGGTCCTAATTATGTCAGGTGAAGTATACAATGCGTGCAGCTCTGTGTTGTGTAACTTTCTCCATTCTCCTGTAACTTCATCCCTCTTAGCCCCAAATATTTTTCTAAGAACCTTATTCTCAAATACCCTTAATCTCTATTCCTCTCTCAAAGTGAGAATCCAAGTTTCACAACCATACAGAACAACCGGTAATATAACTGTTTTATAAATTCTAACTTTCAGATTTTTTGATAGAAGACTAGATGACAAAAGCTTCTCAACCGAATAATAACAGGCATTTCCCATATTTATTCTGCGTTTAATTTCCTCCCGAGAGTCGTTTATGTTTGTTACTGTTGCTCCAAGATATTTGAATTTTTCCACCTCTTCGAAGGATAAATCTCCTATTTTTATAGTTCCATTTCGTACAATATTCTGGTCACGAAACATAATCATATACTTAGTCTTTTTCGGGATTTACTTCCAACCCAATCGCTTTACTTGCTTCAACTAGAATTTCCGCGTTTCCCCTAATCGTTTGTGGATTTTCTCCTAACATATATCAAATTTGTCACTAGGCGACAAAAATAATTCACCTATTTTACTTTAAATTACAGGAAGAAAATTTGTTGTAATTGGGGAAAGAAAACGCAACTTGAGTGTGCACACTGTGACTACAGTATTATTAAAATCATGATTTACGCGAATATAAAATGTATGTGTGACTTACGGAGGTGCCAATCTTTCTTAAAAGCGAGCAAGTTTAATGCAACCGCATTGAAGTCCGTTGTCCGGCGCGCCACGCATTGACATTCCCCAGGTGTGTCTCACCGCCTGATCAACAGCAGTTCACGGAAATCCCAGGCGAACTCGTCAACTCTCGTTAGTGGCAGCGAACGAGCGACCCAGTCAAGCGAGAACTATCACGTGCTCCCTCGGGGGTCGGACGGGTCAGTCGTCAATCGTAGGCCCATAGATAATGTTGATGTATAGAGCTATAATACACACCACAGACTTCCGGACGGCCATCTCCACTTATCAAACTGTCATGACTTGATCTGTTAGCGGTTCATACGTCCAAGGTCAAGCGAATAATCACATTTGATTTACCAATTAGTTCGGAATGTTAACTGAAGATTCGGTACTGAAAGACTGTGAGATGAATTTGAAATCAATTTCGCTGAAGGAATAAACGGTGTCATTGCAAATAATATTTTTCATAATGTATTTTTATCCAGTAACTATAATAGTAACTATAGATTTCAAAAAAGGCATATGACTCGGTTAAGAGAGAAATTTTATGATATTCTTATTGAATTTGGTAGACCAGAGTTATAGGTCAATTTCTGTCAGATCCGTTTCCAATTCACTGTGGGCTAAAGCAAGGAGATGCACTATCACCTTTACTCTTTAACTTTGCTCTAGAGTATGCCATTAGGAAAGTCCAGGATAACAGGGAGGGTTTGGAATTGAACGGGTTACATCAAGCTTCTTATCTATGTAGATGACGTGAATATGTTAGGAGAAAATCCACAAACGATTAGGGAAAACACGGGAATTTTACTTGAAGCAAGTAAAGATATAGGTTTGGAAGTAAATCCCGAAAAGAATAAAATAAAAATATAAATCATATAACCCTAAAATTCGCCTCACAAAATGTTAACAATTGTATATTTATGAATACTTAACCTATTCAGACATTGTCAAGTCGAAATAGATGAATAACGATTACTGCAATAAAAAAAATTGAATGTTATTCAGTAATGCCAATTCAGAAAAGCGAAATACAGGTTTAAAAATGTTAATTGGATGAACTGCGCTTTTCTACTGTTATTATAACAGAAATATGTTTTCATTATCTGCTGAGATCATAATTTCATTTAAACATTTTATAGTATAATTACAAATAACCTGATTAATACATTAATTAAATGAACAACTGTTATGAAGGAGCGTCATTTTCTTTAGATACAAAGAACATGGAATTATTAGAAGATGAAGATGTAGATGTGGAAGTAGGATTTCGCACTTTATTTAGTACAATGGATTCATGCTCATCGATTTGCGTGGAAACAGTTGGCGACACTGACTAAACCGACCATGCGATAAATTGATAGTGATAAATCGAGCTGCAGAAATTAACGCAATGTATGACTGTGATTGGTTGGAATTCAAAATTTCATTACACTTCATTGACCGAAAATGAAATGACGTCATATAAACGAAATCTTCTCAATTATTTTAGTTTTGTCCTTTAAATCTGCAGAAATTTGATTGGAACAAACGTAACTTTTCGTTCTGCAAAGGAATTTTAAAATGTTATAGACTATATTATACATGATTATATCTGATCCCTCTATCATTATATTTTAAGCTTGTTTTCTTCCAAAACAATGTCAATCCTTGTCTAGAAAGTTGTGTTATTGTGCATGTTACTTGAAAACTCCCTCAGTCTGTAGGCCGGTGGATACAAAAACAAGCGTTTTGGGATTACTCTCTTCAATTACAATATTGAACAGAGACCTGCACATAAATCTCAAACCCAGTAACTGATGACTTGTTCGAGTAAATTCTCAAAGATGAAGCCGCTTTTTGACTTAAGCGTAGCCGACATCCGCCTTATTAATTTCCGCGAATAACACTTTCGGTATCCTTTGATTCCAAAATAGAGGCTGTTATGTTTTTACACCCGCCGTAAATGGGGTTGGAAACCTGAACCCATAACGCCTGTATACAAAGCACCGTACGAAAAGAAATTACAAGAATGTCGAGATAACCATAAAACCAGCTACGTGAGCAGTCTGCTAAAGAAAGAGAAGACTGGAGTCAGGTTTTCGCGCAGTGGCGGAAAACGCTCGCTGGCTGCTTTGTTACAGAGCAAGCAACAAAAGAAATTATCACTTTGATGAAAATTTAATTTCAAATTACATTACGCAGCGAAGTTGCATTCAAGACCACTGGTCGTGAAAATTAACATTTCAATATCTTCGAGCTGAAATCATTTCGAATTTTGTACGATTTTCTCGTTCACAAAATCTATTATTCCAGCTTCAACATTAATCTCTGCAGTTAGGTCTCATTCGAGAACAAAAAGTATTCTTTTTTTATTTTCCGTGGTAACAAAAAAAAAAGTAGTCACATTTAGCGTGCCCAGGATCGATTTCGAACAAAATTTATATCCCTTTTTTGTATTGCGTTTGTTCTGTACTGTTTAAGCGATATTGGTGAATATAATAATAATAATAAATTTAGCTTCCCTTATGAAAAGGTTGCCAGATTTGACAAAGCGTATTACATATATATAATTTGGAAACACACCTAAAAGGTAAAATTATATACATTTGAAACGGTTAGGGAATCGAAAATACAGAATGTCAGAAAAATTTACACCTAAGTACCGTTTGTGCTCATTTACAGTTAAGAAAGGGGGGAAAAAATATCATCAGATAGGTTAGAATGATTTGAATGCCATATACCGCGAGAAAAATAATAGTACGGATTTATTGGGATTGATATCTAAACCAATCAACAGCCATCGGTTAAAATAACTTGAAATTTCCATTATCGCTCCCATACAAATGATTTCTCAATATCTGAACCGATCCTTTGAGGGCACTAATGGCTATTTCCTTCACAATGATGTGTGTTAGCCCCAGGTTTTTACATTTGTTGGCAAAGAAGGAGGGTATGGTACCACGTACTCCCACCATCAGACCTATTACATCAATGTGGGACAGGCTATATTTATCTTTATAGAACGGGATTGTTGGTTCATTCCTTCCCAATTATTTTTTTTTCTAAAAACATTGAATTACCAATTCAGGATTTCCCACTAGTTAATTTTTTTATTTGCTATTGAGCGTTTCTATAACAATGTTAACACGTGTTAGGTTTTAAAATCTCGTAGCCAACAAAGTCCATTACATATTGATGATTAAGTTTATTACAAACATTCTAAAAAATGAAAATATGTATTTTAAATGTGGAACGAAAACCACCTATTCGGATAGAATAATCAGCTAAGGAGGGTAACTGTTGTGACAGGTGAGGGTAACTATGATGACTGCAACGATGGTTAGGCCTATATTTAGGCAAGTTAGAAATGGTAGATTTTTTCAATCACGACAAATGTGACATGTGCCCAAATGCTCTCAAAATAAGTAATTTTATGTTTAGAAGCATATTAAGTAGCCTACATATATTAATGCAGTTTTTTAATCCGCGACAAAATGTAAAAATGAATACAAAATGCGAAATGTGTGTGTTTCTAGGAAATTACATTCTGACTTACTCGATACCCTCTTTATTGTTATCTGTACCATTATCTAAAGTTTTCAACTAATCTGTCTGGTGGTGGTGGTAGTATATTAGATGCCTATGCTATCTCTTTAGCTGAAGTGTTCACTCACAAATAAGTTGTCTGTGATAGCGTATGATTATGACTGTGTAATAAGATGGTCCGGTATAAAATCATACTATGTCTATATCTTTTGGCACAATTTTTAATGTTTATAATTTCAAAGTAATTTTATATGTTCCATAACTCGTTTATTATGTTCAAGAATTTTAACTGAAAAATATAGAAAATGCACCCGTCAACACATCGATGACAATGAACTTAAAAATGTTCCACCCAAAAATTCCACAAAATGCTGCATTCTAACATTGAAAGTTTTATAAAATGATAAATCTGATTTCTACCACCAACAATTCCATTAAAAATTCCCCATTCAAAGTAAATAAAATGCTGCATTCCAATATTAAAAGTGTTATAAAATACTAAACATGATTTCTAAAGTGAACATTTCTACAAGAAACAATTCCACTATAAATACCCCACCCAAAAATACCACAAAATGCTGCATTCCAACATTAAAAGTGCTATAAAATGCTAACCCTGATTTGTAAAGTGAATATTTCTGCCACCAACAATTGCATTAAAATGCCTCACCCTAAAGTACCACAAAATGTTGCATTCCAACATTAAAAGTGTTTATAAAATGCCAGATCTGATTTGTAAAGTGAATATTTCTACCACCAACAATTCCATTAAAAATGCCCCGTCCAAAAATACCACAAAATGCTGCATTCCAACATTAAAAATATTCTAAAATGCTGCACTTGATTTGTAAAGCGCATATTTCTACCACCAGCAATTCCATTAAAAATGCCCCATCCAAAAACACCGCAAAATGCTGCATTCCAACATTAAAAGTGTTATAAAATGCCAGATCTGATTTCTCAAGTGAATATTTCTACCATCAACAATTCCATTGAAAATGTCCCACCCAAAAATGCCACAAGATGCTGCATTCTAACATTGAAAGTGTTATAAAATGCTAAATCTGATTTCTAAAGTGAATATTCTACCACCAACAATTTCATTAAAATTCCACATTCAAAGTCCATAAAATGCTGCATTTCAACATTAAAAGTGTTATAAAATACTAAACATGACTTCTAAAGTGAATATTTCTACAAGGAACAATTACACTATAAATACCCCATCAAAAAATACCACAAAATGCTGCATTCCAAAATTAGAAGTGTTATAAAATGTTAAACCTCATTTCTAAAGTGAATATTTATACCACAAATGATTTGATTAAAAATGCCCCATCCAAAAATACCACAAAATGCTGCAGTCCAACATTAAAAGTATTCTAAAATGCTGCACCTGATTTGCAAAGTGCATATTTCTACCACCAATAATTCCATTAAAAATGCCCCATCCAAAAATACCACAAAATGCTGCATTCCAACATTAAAAGTGTTATAAAATGCCAGATCTGATTTCTCAAGTGAATATTTCTACCATCAACAATTCCATTAAAAATGTCCCCCCCCCCAAAAAAACCACACAAGATGCTGGATTCTAGCATTAAAATTATGCTAAATCTAATTTTTGAAGTGCTATTTTTTATTTTTAGTCTAAAATCTATCATCTCTAATAACAGTGTGTGTGTCCCATTTCTTACTTAATACTCGTATATTTAATGGATCATCTTACGGATAAAAACCGCACCTTTCCAAATTTCAGCAACAGTGATTCTTAATTTAACCAAATTTCTAAATTAAAGATGTTATTCAGAGGCAATACTTAACATGTGATAATAAAGAAGAATGTAGGAATGATAACTGCAACAACAACCCGCATGTGTCCCAGGGGAAAACATGCAGAGAGTTCATATTTTCGATAACGAACTTATATCTTATCGACAAAACATATTCTCTGGTGGGCTTTAGTCTCTGTATTGGAAACGTCCAATGTTAAGAAAATAATACGTACCTCTGTCAGTCTTCGAGGCAAGTTCTGTCGATATTGTTGATTTACGCTGAACTGTGTAAACATTTCTACATTATTGTTCTGCAAAGTGTGTGCCTAACAATTCTAGAAACTTCTCATCCTGCATAAAATTATTACCACTGATATAACTTTATCAATTCCAGTGCACAAACTTTACTCTCTACTTATTCAAATTATTTACTATCTTACATGTTACAGATAAAAGCCACGGAAGCTTGGTATCATCACAATGTATCTGTCTAATGCAGTGAAGGGTATGGAGAAAAACAGGGAATATCAGAGAATATTCGTTATTGAGAAAAATAACAAGTCCTCTTTTTTAACCAGTGCTCCAAATGTTTAACCTTACGTTACACGGACATTTCCACCTTTGAACCCTTTGTGATTGGATAGTCCTGTAGTCCCAGTTGCCACCAATAGATGAGCTATACACCATAACATCGCTAAAAATTAACATCCCCAGTTTTTTACCTTACTCTTCATGTTAAAAAAAATCTGGGTTTCGTATATGGAAAACTTGTGATAATTGTAGTGCAAATTGGATAGTTTTCATTACCGGTAATGAAGAAGGAAATCAGAGAATATCGAAGATCGAGTCTATCTTCGTTTTTAGGAGCCTATTTCATAAAAGCACAAATTACAAAAATGGACAAATTTACAGAAAGTAGATCCTGTAACTACAAATTACAGTAAAATATGTTTAACAATATTTCGAAAATATTCCTGTAATTGTGACTGTGATTTATGAAATGTAGGCAATGAACGATTTCTGTAATAGGCTTTGGTTTAAAGTCATTGTTGAAGTTAATATCAACATTTGTAACATACAATTTATAAAAATGTAAACAAACGACAATTTAATTTACAGCATCATGGCCTAGAACATGTTATTTTCTACTTCAGTTACAAATTTACAAAAATATATTTGTGAAAATAAAATTGCAAACAATATTGATTTGTAACTTTTTTCTCCTGTAATTTGTACTTTCGTGAAACAGGGTCCAGGCAATCAAAATGGGGCAAAAAGGAGTTCGTACTCGCTGAAGTCGATACAAACAGCTAAATCTGCTTACATGACTCTAAAGGCCCATTCACAATGAAAATTAAACATAACCGTAACATAAACACAGAAGTTTACGCCCAGGCTACCAAATGGGATCATTCACAATGATTCACATAAGCATTGACATAAACATTACCGTAAGACGTTAACATGAAAGTTTGCAAACTCCAAACTTTCATGCTTATGCTTACGTGATTTGCAAACGGAACACAATCGTGGAGCGCTGAAGTATACGACAGAATATGAGGAAATGGCGTCGTTGTTATGTTTCGATGGTTACCAAGTATGTTTGCTGTTATGTTTATGTTCCCATCGTGAATGATGGTATGACTTCTTGATTTTACTATAACGTCAAGTTAACACTTACGTTATGTTTAATTTTCATTGTGAATGAGTCTTAACGAATGGCTCTACTTCTTACCCATTATTATTCACCTGAAGATTATAACAGAGTCAAACTTCTAGACGTTATGATTTATTTTCTCATTGCCAACAATCGAAGAAGTTCAATCTACATCTCTTCCATTGTCTTCTTCCTCATTTAGATCAAAACTCATGATAGACATGTAGATACGTTAAGTTATTTTGTAGAAAGATAAAGCAGGATAGATGAGTAGATGAATGGGCAGAGGTAAGTATTATATTGTCGGACCATCGAATCTATGCCCCTTCAGCGCTGTCGTCGTTCTTGGAAAAGTTAACGCCTCTACTCACCCGATTCCACCCGTTTCTCTCCCACTACGTCAAACAGCAGGCCACGAAACTTGCCGAATAGGAATGTTGCCAAACTTCCGTCAAACAGTGTCATGTCTCTTGAATATTGCTTATAATAATGTAAGGTTAATTATTACTTACTTATAATTTAATTTAAGTACGTCTAATGACGCTGATTGACTTATGCAAAATGCTATTACTTGCTTAATAATATTTCTTTCACCACATCGTGCTACAGTATTCATGTTGAGTTGACAACACTGGACTGCAAGTGCAAATAAACTGTCCCGCAAGAAGGATCAAAATTGTGAGTAGTGGGGGAGAGAAAGAGAGAGAGAGAGATTGAAAAGAGAGAAATAGGAATACAGGGAGAGAAATAAATTGCCGAGGCTGAAAAGGAATTAAAGTTCAGTTCGCATATCTTACGGGGGGCACAGATCCGATGGTCGGACTATACACGGCCAAACACGAAGACAGATAAACAGACTTCTTCTCTGTCAATTGGCATACTAAAATTTCAGTATTACTTTCTGTCGCTTTAATTACGAAGTTGTGGTAAAAATAAATCACTCCATCGATGTTGACAGCAGACTAAGAAATTGTAATTATACATGGCTTTAATTTCTCCACAATTTCTAAGAACTTGAATCCTTCAGTAACACAAGAACTAACAACAGAGTTCCGAGAATTATAACCAGCCATGAGCAGATACTTCCAAAGCACCAAGTCTTAATTAACCTTCTATGTAAGAAAATCAATATTAAATTATCTCTGGCTGAAACGCAAGTTTACGAAAGAGGCTTACTGCACAATCAACACCTCGAATGCACGTTCTCTCACTGAAGACGAATGCTTGCTCGTGCAGATCTGCCAACAAAAGTCTCAACATTCTTCAATTACGTTTTTTCACTAACAGGACCAGTCTTTGAAAGTGAATAAATCCATTATCATGCGTGTTCAAATGTATGTTCAAATTTTACAATAACGATTGATGGGAAATGCCAAATGCTTGGAAACATTCATACATAATCAAATCTAGTCCAAGAGGACTAGCTGCAGCCCTACTCAAATTTCCTTTTTCCCCGAGCTTCTGGTGTGTGAATGAGGGATTCCCATTAGTATCGGGGTTCTTTCTACTAAATAAAAAGTTGTCTGTATTTAGCCAAAACAAATTATTCTTAAACTTACAATGTCACATATGCAGTATGCACACTGCAGATTCATTCCCAAGGGCACGTCTTTCACTGCAAACCCAGCTTTCTCAAATCTTTCCTATTTTCTGCATTCCTCTTTGTCTAAGCATATAATCCATATATCTTAATGTCGTCTATCACTTGATATCTTCTTCTGCCCCAAACTCTTCTCCCGTCCACCATTTCCTCCAGTGTATCCTTCTGTAGGCAGTTTCTTCTCAGCCAGTAACCCAACTACTGTACTCCAACCACGAGAAAGTCTTTGGGGGTACTGCTGTTAATGAATGTTGATTTTATAAAATGTCAAAAGGTCACACACGTGGGTACTCGTATCTGTATTGGCTAGCTGTCACAGCACAAACAATAACATTGATACACACATATTGATACTACCCTAGTTACAAAATTAGATCACTGTTAATATCCTGGTCTTTTAATCTCTCCATACAGGAAATAACATATGCAGGGGAGCGCATGGTTTTTAAACTGACGTATAACGGTAATATTATCTATCTACTTCGCTCCAATAGATGACGCAATAGTAAGCACATTCCTTTCAGGGTTGATCTCCTGGTTGGAGAACAGTAATTCCTTTTCTTCCTCTTGATCAGTTTCAGTATCATTCTTTCTTCACCCACTCTTTCCAACACAGCTGCATTTCTTATTCTGTCTGTCCACTTCACACGTTCCGTTGTTCTCCATATCCGCATTTCAAATGCTTTTATTCGCTTCTCTTCACTTCGTCGTAATGTCCATGTTACTGCCCCATACAATGCCACACTCCATACAAAGCACTTCACTAGTTCCTTCCTTAGTTCTTTTTCCATAGGTCCATAGATGCTCCTTTTTCTATTAACATCTCCCTTGGCCATTGCTATCCTCCTTTTGACTTCCTGACAGCAGCTCATGTTACTGCTTATAGTACACTGCAAGTATTTGAATTATATTGCAGATTACAAAACTGAATTTAAGGACTTCTGTTTCAAAATTTTCTAAATCACCATCTCTATTATATGATAGTGTAATGAGAAAAAAAAATGTTCTTGGAGAAAAAACTCAGTACTGTATTCAAGTGTACATTTAAGAATGAAAATGGATATCTGAAAATATAATAAAATAAGGATAAACATGTATCAATGTGATCAGTATTCAATGCGTCAAACATGCAAAAACTTCTAATTTGAGAAGCCACTTCGAAAACTTACGAATCGTCGAGGATTCCACCAAACCGACTCCTATCAATAATCAAAGTTCTACTTGGCACTGACCTTGATATTAATTTTCCCAAACTTTTAAACCGTCAAAAATGTTAATCAGATGTACTAAGCATAAGCCATTAAACGGTAAACACTAATGTCAGCTACATTTTGCAGTGAAAAATATATTCAACATCGACTTGCATATTATTTTTAACGGTCTTACTAATAAAAAACTATATACAGACGTTTAACTGTCTCATACTTATACAATGAGTAGCTCGTTTATAAGTCGTGTGTAAATTCCTTACTAATAATCACTACATACGTCGTGTATAACTGTTACACAGCTACGTCATAGTTTCGTCAGTACTTCGTTACGAAAGGTAATAGAATATCTGAGGTTCTCTATTGTATCCGGTAGAGCGCTCTAGTGTGGCGTGTTAAGTATCGACAGTACAACTGGCTCTAATCGATGACCACACTATATTTTGGTCAAAGAGTACAAGCTACAGCAATATTATTTTATGCCCTTTGGTTTGTTCTTTGTGGTTACAAGGCAACCATCATCATAAAATGACAGTCGATACGAACAGCTGTTAGAGGGGCGGCCATTTTGTCTCTATATACAACGCTTAAACAAGGGGTTTCGTGTATATAACTACTGGAAAGCAATTCCCATTGTATAGTTACAGGCTGTTTATACATCCATTCCTTATGCATGGTTTATTAGTAAAGTTTTCTGTCTCAACTCTGCATAAGTCTCGTATAAAAAAACTATACACGGTTTATTAGTAAGACTGTAAATATATAATTCTTGGATGGTCTTTAGTGAATGTTTTCACATTGCCTAATGAGAAAAAAAAATAGAAGTTAGAGTGAACCCTATTAAGTACTTATTAGTCAAGTGTTCATTTAAGAACCAAAAGGGTTTTCCCTCAACCCAATATGAGCAAATGCTGGGTAACTTTCGGTGCTGGACCCCGGACTCATTTCACCAGCATTATCACCTCCATCTCATTCAGATGCTAAATAACCTAAGCTGTTGATAAAGCGTCGTAAAATAACCTACTAAAAAATAAGAACCAAAATGAATCTCTGAAAATGACTGAAAATAAGAATCATTAGATCAATGGATTCCGTATCCAATATATTGGAGAATATTGCATATTGAACCAAAATGATGGATCTCTGAAAATGGCGGAGAATAATCATTATATCAATGGATTCAGTATTCAATATGCAATATTCTCTTCTCTTAATTCTAGGCTACCAGCCTTTTAGGGAGCGCGTTACATCTTTTCCGGAATCTTCCCGGCGATCTGTTGCCAGTTGGAATATTATCTCGTCTGTCCTCATTCTGTTACATTCCTGTCTCCTTATTCTTATCCAATCATCCGTTGAATTTATCACATTTCCCGAATACGTCCGTTTCTTATCCTGTCATATCTTGTTTTTCTTATTATTGTCCTAATGTGTAAACATTTCTTGTGTTTCCAATATTTGTTTTGTTTTTGATGAACCAGTCCTTACTTCAGATGTTTAGTCCCTGTTGTTAGACGTTTATTTTTCGAGGTTACGTCGTTCATTTATCCAGTGATCCTTGCTGCTTTCTTGGCTTGTATCACGACCTCAGATTGTAGGATCCCATTGCTTGTAAGTTCTATGCCAAAATACAGGTATGTAAAGCTCATGAAGCGTGCATTTCCATTACGTTGTAAGTGCCGAAACCGGGAGAATTTATTTTTTCACATATATCTGTTGTAGGTGCCCTGTTTGACAATATTACGAAAGGTTATGAAGAAATTGTTGCTCCAAGTAATACAGACGTGGACAAATTATTAGCAAAATTGAAGATTTTTATTACATATTTTTACAAAATATGATTCTTCAGCTTAGACTACAGTTAACATTTTTGCGTATTTCGAAATTATTAGCAAAATTGAAGATTTGTATTGTATATTTTTTTTACAAAATTTGACTCTTCAATTTGGACTACATTTGATATTTTTGCATATTTACAAATTATTAGCAAAACTGAAGATTTTTATTATATGTTTTTACAAAATTTGTCTCTTCAATTTGGACTACAGTTTACATTTTGGATATTTCCAAATTATTAGCAAAATTGAAGATTTGTATTGTATATTTTTTTTTTACAAAATTTGACTCTTCAATTTGGACTACATTTGATATTTTTGCATATTTACAAATTATTAGCAAAACTGAAGATTTTTATTATATGTTTTTACAAAATTCGACTCTTCAATTTGGACTACAGTTTACATTTTGGATATTTCCAAATTATTAGCAAAATTGAAGATTTGTATTGTATATTTTTTTTTTTACAAAATTTGACTCTTCAATTTGGACTACATTTGATATTTTTGCATATTTACAAATTATTAGCAAAACTGAAGATTTTTATTATATGTTTTTACAAAATTTGACTCTTCAATTTGGACTACAGTTTACATTTTGGATATTTCCAAATTATTAGCAAAACTGAAAATTTGTTTTTATATTTTTACAAAATTTGACTCTTCAATTTAAACAGCAGTTGACATTTTTGCACATTTACAAATTATTAGCAAAATATGAAGATTTTTATTATATTATTATTATTATTATTATTAAGTAGGTTATTTTACGACGCTGTATCAACATCTCAGGTTATTTAGCGTCTGAATGATATGAAGGTGATAATGACGGTGAAATGAGTCCGGGGTCCAGCACCGAAAGTTACCCAGCATTTGCTCATATTGGGTTGAGGGAAAACCCCGGAAAAAACCTCAACCAGATAACTTGCCCCGACCGGGAATCGAACCCGGGCCACCTGGTTTCGCAGCCAGACGTGCTAGCCGTTACTCCACAGGTGTGGACTTTTTTTATTATATATCTTTACAAAATTTGACTCTTCGATTTAAACTACAGTTGACATTTTTGCATATTTCTATCTATTGTAATGATAGAAATATGCAAAATTGTCAACTGTGGTCTAAATTGAAAAGTCAAATTTTGTAAACAGATTTGTCATAAAAATCGTCAACTTTGTTAATAATTTGTCCACGTCTGTAAAGTAGTGCACTTTCAGGTTGCACAAGTTACAGCGTTGTATGTACTGCATAAAAATAATTGTTGTTCCTACTGTAAACTTAACAAATTGGCACTTATAACGTTCTGGAAATGCATGCTTCATATAATTTTGCTTTGAATTTCCAATTTACATCGTCGGTTTTTTTTCCGAAACTACAGACATTTTAATATTTCAATTGAAGTTTTCATATTTTAGACACTATGTCATAAATTCATACAGAAAGCGTTCAAAATATTCTTTGGAGTCCCTAATCAATACTATGTCAACCCCACAACATACACCATTGATTTCTTTATTATACCCACTGTAGGGTTTCGAACCAGACATGAATAATCAACATGAAAAAGTTTCGGAAATATTAAAGGTTAAAGTTCAACTGCGAACGGTTAGATCAATACGATTCCAAAATTAATCTCACAATTGCGGCCTTCAACACTTAAGGAAACAGTTATTCGTGCTTACCAGAAGGTACGTTAAGATAAGAAAGTGTGATTAAGATAAGGAATTTAATGTTTGTGATAACGTTGATAGTCAAGTCCAGCTTTCATGTCTTGAAAACATTTAATAATTTCATAAAAAATGGCAAAACAAGTAAAGTAGTTATTTTACATTAGAAGATACAGTTTTAAACAATTTTATTTGCTGAAGATCAGATCATCCTTGTAGCTTTCGAAGATGAGTTATAAATTGCAGCATATAAATTACTTACTTAACCAAGTGCCATTTATTAAAAACGGAGAAACCAAGGGTTAAAGTTAAGTGAATAGGCCTACAAAGAAGATTGACATATCATTTAGTTTTAAACTGTATACTGTGTACTACTTGCTACATATTTCATTAAATTATGGTAATCACTTAATTTTAACACTTGTTCTCTCCGTTTTTTTAATATATGGTGCTTGGCCCATTATGACATTGAATGCCATAGTTTAATAAAGATCGACATACTTAGTTTTAATCTTCACACTTCATATTACTTGCTATAGGTTTCGTTAAATATAGTAGTCAATTAATTTTAACCCTTGTTTTCTCCGTTTTTAATATGTGGCGCTTGGCCCACTATGGCTCTGAATACCATAATTTAATGAAGATTGACACATTATTGAATTTTAATGTGCACATAACAAGTAATATAAAGCATGGTAATCACTTAATTTTAACTCTTGTTTTCTCCGCCTTTAATATATGGCGCTTGGCCCACTATGGCACTGAATACCATAATTTAATGAAGATTAACATATCATTTAGTTTTAATGAGCATACTTTATATTACTTGCTATATGTTTCATTGAATTATGGTATTAACTTAATTTTAACCCTTGTTTTCTCCGTTTTTAATACATGGCGCTTGGCGCACTTTGACTCTCGAATACCATAGTTTAATGAAGATTGGCACATTATTTAGTTTTAAAGTGCATACTTTATATTATTTGCTGTATGTTTAATTAAATTATGGTAATTAATTTTATCTCTTGTTCTCTCCGTTTTTAATATATGGCGCTTGGCCCACTTTGACTCTGAATACCACAGTTTAATGAAGATTGACACATTATTTAGTTTTAATATGTATATCTTATATTACTTGCTACATATTTCATTAAATTATCGTAATCACTTAACTTTAACCCTTGTTTTCTCCGTTCTTAATTTATGGTGCTTGGCCCACTTTGACTCTGAATACCACAGTTTAATGAAGATTGACATATAATTTAGTTTCAAACTGTATACTGTGTACTACTTGCTACATATTTCATTAAATTATGGTAATCACTTAATTTTAACCCTTGTTTTCTCCTTTTTTTAATATATGGCGCTTGGCCCACTATGACTCTGAATACCATAGTGTAATGAAGTTTAACACATTATTTAGTTTTAATGTGCATACTTTATATTACTTGCTATATATTTTATTAAATTATGATAATCACTTAACTTTAACCCTTGTTTTCTCCGTTTTTAAATTATGACGCTTGGCTCACTATGACTCTGAATACCATAGTTTAATGAATATTGGCACATTATTTAGTTTTAAAGTGCATACTTTATATTACTTGCTATATATTTCATTAAATTATGATAATCACTTAACTTTAACCCTTCCTTTCTCCGTTTTTAATAAATGACGCTTGGCCCACTATGACTCTGAATACCATAGTTTAATGAACACTGGCACATTATTTAGTTTTAAAGTGCATACTTTATATTACTTGCCACATGTTTCGATAAATTATGGGAATCACTTAATTTTAACCCTTGTTTTCTCCGTTGAATATATGGCGCTTGGCCAACTATGGTTTTGAACCCTTCAAATAGGTACACTTCTTGATAAGCAACGAGCCAAACAAATTGTAACCGTCACTGTTGTATTTTTAGTGGGTTATAAAGCTTTGGAACTAAAATTCCAAATCTTTTTTTTTCTTTGGTAGCTGTGCTAAATCGAGGATAACAGCAACGGAAATAGTTTACGCACTTGATAACAAAGAGCTCATTCTGTGTCCAGCCTGGTTAGCCCAAGTTCTTCATCAGCGCAGCGCAGTCAAACCCGAACCAACTGGATTATGCAGACTATTTAGCCTCGGAACCCTCGCGCGTCTCAAGCCATGGTCCTCACCAATAAATAAATCTCACCAGAACGCGAGAAGGGTGGAGAGCCCTGACAAAGAGGGGGAGAGTAGTGGTATTAATTAACAAAACTCACAGCAACAACTCAGCTTCTGTAGCTCCGAAGTAATCTTTATAAAGAATAAAGCCAGTGAAAGAGGGAAGGGACTCTCCAGGGTGGACTGCGTTAAGAGCAGCAAAGGGAATAAATTGCCGTGTTGTAACGACTAACCCTCAGTAAGGAATGACATACCCTTACAACGAAATAAAAAAGTAGTAAAAGCGAGGGCGGGAAGTCCTTCATTTCCACTTTCTAAAGTTAAATACACATACTGAAACGACCATTTCCTCGTCAATGTTCTGCAATTGTATGTAAAATGCCTCCACCCTGTATTAAGGACAATAAAGACCGGAGGGCGAAGGGGTAGTTCTTGCATGTAGCTTCAAGACTCCAATATTTACAACTTAAAATAAGAGGATAAATGAAACGCTGGTTAAAGTTGTAAACGCCGAGACATAAAACATGTGGGAAGCAGGGGCGGCCCGTCCTTATGTGCTACAGTACAATGATAATTTTTGCTCAAATGTATTTGCAATACCATAGTATTTAATCTGCCATTTGACAATTTCCCGTGGTTATGTTCATGACACGTTATAGAGTGCTTACGTGCTTAGTCTTCGCTACTGCCTCAGGCAGTAGAGTTGGGTCGATTCGTGAACGAATCGTTCATTCGAACGACTAATAAGAAAGAATCGTAAGAATCGATTCGTGGTATCAACGAATCGTCGTTCAAAAGAATCGTAACGAATCGTCATTCAAAAGAATATGAAGGAATCGGCATGGTATCGTAACCCACGATTCTATTCGTTGTTTGATGTAACCTGTCAACGGACATTTCCGAACCGTCTCGAATGCTCCCGAGCGAGAGTGAAATCAAAATATGTACTGCATTTGTTAAGTATGGAAAATAATGAACACAAACCTGAAATTTGCAAAGTAAAATAAAGATGTAATGCAAAAAATGTACTTCATAATAAGGGTCAGTTGATAAATTATAATTTAGAGACATTATTTTGGGTAATTTCGTTGACTAATGGAGGTCATATTGAATGGTTCCAGCCAATGAGAAAGAGACAATCCCATGTCTCGCCTCTTATGCCATCTATGCGAGAGATGTAGAACGTTTTTGTTCTACGCGTGGTTTACAAAGGAAAGTGTCTTGCGACGATTCAAAAGAATAGTTGGAATCGCAGACTGAGAAGAATCGTGAACGAATCGTTAGAATCGATTCGTAATGTGTGATTGAATCATTGGAATAGACTTCTGAAAAAGAATCGTGTTGCCCAACTCTATCAGGCAGTACGTTGTGCTACTCAAAGCTCTACATGAATGTAGACAACTATTGCGCATGTGCGAAGCTGAAATCACTGCTCTGATTGGCTATTTTTACGCGGGGAAGTGCTGTAGTCAGCTTCAGCACAACACAGCTTGGAGATTACAAAAGTAAAGCGTAACGAAAGAATGCTTGTTTGTGGAAGAACTCGGAACTATGTACATTGTGTTTGGTAATTCAAGTGTCCGACCGCTGCTGCCATCTATCTGGTTTTTGAGGTTCCTCCTGAATCAGTCAGTCTAGAAAATTGAAGCCAAGGAATTATGTGACAGTATAATTCAGGAAACTACTTATCGTTTCAGTCTTTAACCTACCTAGACGCAACAAAATTGTTAAACAGCAAATTTTTTGACAATTTTTCGCATAATTTTCCTGAACGCGAACTTGAAGTTGCTGTCAACAGCTATACTGTACTGAACAAAAGAGTGTTAAAGACACAACTTGGAGTTCTATATGGAAGACCTGACTTCCGAAATATAGATGGAGCTGTTCAATTGTTACAATACATGGCCTCCAACAATTCACAGGATCCATTCTGTGAAGTATCGAAGTTGTTAAATATTTTGGTTACAATGCCAATGACCACTGCTGAGCCAGAAAGATGTTTTTCTTTCTTTAAACGCATAAAAACGTTTTTAAGGAACACTATGTCCCAGGATCGCCTCACTGCTCTTGCAATACTGTCAATAGAAAAGAGTATGATGTCCAAGATGGAGGGGTTTAACACCAGGGTAAATGACAAGTTCTGCAGTAGGAAGGAACGTCGTATGGACTTCATGTTTCGTCACTAGGCGAGTCTTAAATTAATATAAATACATATAAGTGTATACAGTAGGCCGATATAGAGATCGTAGCACACTCATTATTTTGATCACCAGCCGCTACTGGTGGGAAGTAGTAAAGAATTTGAATTTCTCTTAGAACTCCCCCAGGTCAATAAGGGGAAGCATAAATCTTAGTAGTATTGTGTAATAGGAACTTTGCTACTACCACAATTTACGTCCAAATGAGTCTACATTAAAATATACAGAATATGCCATCAGTCACTGTCAGTGGTCTGGAATGTGAAGCATTTTCGAGAGTTAAAAAATCCTAACTAGCTACATTCTGTACAATTTTATGAACAGATAGAGAATTCCAGCCATTCTGACTCATTCTTATGCGTTTTAACATCACACATCGCGTTAAAAAAATCCAAGTTTTAAAGAGAATCTGCGATATAGATTAACGACTTTTTTCCCTTCGTAGTTTATACCACAGACTATATCAAACTCAGTCTTTGCAGCTTTCTCAAGAACCTCCTGTGATTCTTTCATTCACTGTATCTGTATTAGATATAATTTTTCGGTATTCCTTCGTTACGCATTCTTTTTGCAATATGTTCTATCCAGTTGCTTTAGTTTTTTAATACAATTATCCTGCAAGTTCTACAGCTTTATTCATTCATTTAATATTCTGCCCAAGGGCACGTCTTTCAATTTTATCACTAAAAGAACCATATATTTTAGGACATCCAGATAATTTTACCCCAGCAAATCCCCTAGTAACTCCAGTCCATATTCAACCAGAATGATATTTCCTATTTGCATATGCTATTTTACGATCAATTCCTAATAAATTAGGAGGAGTAATTGCTCTAGCAATATCTATTGCAATCCTTTTTATTATACCAATATATAAAATTCAAACTTCCGAGGCATACAATTTTATCCAGTCTCCAGTCTTTCCTATTTTCTGCCTTCCTTTTCGTTTCCTCATATGATCCATATACCTTAATGTCGTCTATGATCTGAAATGTTCTTCTACCTCTAACTCATCTCCCGTTCACCATTCCTTCCAGTGCATCCTTCAGTAGGCAGTTCCTTCTTAGCCAGTGACCCAACAAATTCCTTTTTCCTCTTCCTGATCAGTTTCAGCATTACTCTTTTTTCACCCACTCTTCCTAGCACACTTTAATTTCTTATTCTGTCTGTCCACTTCATACGCTCCATTCTTCTCCATATCCACATTTCAAATGCTTCCAGTCGCTTCTCTTCACTTCGTCGTAATGTCCATTTTTCTGCCCCATACAATGCCACACTCCATACAAAGTACTTCACTAGTCTTTTCCTTGATTCTTTTTCCAGAGGTCCGCAGAAGACGCTTCTTTTTCTGTTAAAAGCTTCCTTGGCCATTGCTCTTCTCCTTTTGACTTCCTGCCAGCAGCTCATGTTACTGCTTGTAGTACACCCCAAGTATTTGAAGCTGTTCACTTGCCCTACTGCCTTATTTAGAATTCGCTCTTCCTATGACCATGCTCTTCGTCTTGTTTGCATTTATCTTCATCCCATACTGCTCACAGCTCATTTAGCTCCAAATAGATTAATATTTTATAAATCGTGCAGTAAAACAGAATGATCGTAAACGAATTAACATGCATAATGAATTAATTAAAAAAAATCTATTTCAGGCTCCGCCAAGTCGAGTCAAGATCGCGAGAGGGCGTACAGGCCTGCTTACGGCTTCCACTGCGGGCAGTACACTTGTACACTGCAGTCTATCAGTGGTGGAGCCTATCGAGGTCGCTTGGGGGCACCGGTGCACTGCATTTTGCACCAGGAATATTCATGTGCTAAAAACATGAACCTTAGCAATGTAATGGATGTTGTTATGCGAACAATTAATTTCATAAGGTCTAAAGGACTCAATCACAGAGACTTCAGGGCACTGCTTGATGGTATTAACAGTATGGGGATTTACTCTACCATACCGAGGTAAGGTGGTGAAGTCGAAAAATTCTGGAACGTTTTCTCGCACTTAGAAATGAAACTGACTTATTTATGGATGTACATGGGAAACCTGTTAGAAGCCTTGGACATGAAAGAATATATAAGATTAATGCAACAATTGTGCGAAGTTTCGAACGTAGATTTGAGGATATTAGAGATCTTGAACAACAATTTAAGATATTTGCAATATCTTTTTCAGTGAGTGTCCTGGATATTCCTGCTGAACTACAATTAGAAATACTTTATTTACAAAGCGATATTGAGCTAAAGGATAAGTATCAAAACAAAAAGTATTAACCATTTCTATACTTGTTTTCCACGAGAAAGGTTTCCTAAACAGTACAATCTTGCTGCAAGAACGTTGTAAATGTTCGGGACAACCTACGTATGCGAAACACTGTTTTGTTTAATGAAGTTTACAAAGTCACGTCACAGAAACAACTAAGTGATGAACAATTGAAAGCATGTTTGCGATTGGCTGGTACTAAAACAATAGCTCCGAGAATTAAATAGCTGCTTACTAACAGAAAACTGCAAAAATCGCAGCGGATCTCTGATGTTTAAGAAAAAGTACTATTATTAGAGAATTGTATTTGAATGACAACGTTTGTACTGTTGTTTTATTTTGTTAATTGAATTGTATAGCAATGAGAAGAAAACAGTATGTTAATTTGTATAAAAGTGTATATTTTGTTTTGTTTCATTATTGTGCAAACATGCAAAAATTTGTTTCGTATATAGTTAACTGTACAAAATTGTATAGAGTACTGTTTTTCAGTATAGTGCAATTAACAGTGAAAGCGTGCTTCAATTAAAAGCTGAAATTAATTTACATTCTTATCACAAATTTGGTTCACATACAAGTTCTTAGCTCCGCCACTGTGGAAGCAGCTACCCTTGCCCGCAGCCGTACGTCAGGGCTTGAGGGTTTGTACGTACGCACGAGAGTGTATTCACTTGACGGTCCCTGATCTATTTCCTCAACAGTAACCGAACCCTGAACTTTATACTCCGCGAGCAAACACGGAATGTCATAATCGGAGTTGTAGTAGGTAGGCCTACTGAACATAGGGCTATACGACTCTTCAGCATTAATTTATTTCATCTTTTTTTTTTTTTTTTTTCAGACTAATTTTCGCACTCTTTACATTAGTTTGTTGCAAAACGTCTTCCTGTAATACTACTATTCAAATAATATTGTGCTGAAAACCATTATTAAATTGTTGTGGTTTGAATCGTGCTCTCCAAGGAGCTTCAAGAGTCGGGCCATTTTTTGTTTCTGGGACTGTACATATTTTCCATGTTAAAGTAACGTCACTCTCAGTTTATACAATACTAGCTACGTGATTATACTCATGCCACTTTGTATTTTTATCGTCCGGTACTACTGTGATATCAGCCATTGTCCTACAATCCAAGAATCAATTTGTACAATTTCAGTAGCCTGGGGTAGAACACTTAACGAGGCCTCGCGATTACGTCTGACAGGGGAATAACAATCCTGTGATGTCTGTACCATATGAATCATTCTTGTAGTTTATGAAGCACATAAACGGCTGAATTACATTACATTACGCCAATGATCAAAGTACGCTGTGTTCTACTGAATGCACTTGGGTGCCCTTCTCTGTCTGCTACCCGCACCCCTCCTCAAAACCAATTTATATACGCAAAACTCCCGAGCACCAGTTAGAAATAAATCAAATTCAACATGCCTACGAGGCCGGGACGTTTATAAAAATAAAAGAAAGACAATTACATCACTGCAAACATTTCTAAACCAACTACACCACTGAAGATTTAATTGCTTTAATACAATCTGCTCGTTTTTAATCTCCTGTACAGTATATGTAATTTCGAATTTATTTCCAGTGTTTACTTTTCTATGGCATACTATTTAACTCTATCTAAAGCAATAACATAAAATATTTACAATCTTACAAATCAAAACGTCTTTTTTGTATTAGACCTGTGATTCTCAAGCTGAGTCGCCCGGGGTTCATATAGTTTGTGGGGGCCGACCAAATTAATAATAATAATAATAATAATAATAATAATAATAATAATACTTACTGGCTTTTAAGGAACCCGGAGGTTCATTGCCGCCCTCACATAAGCCCGCCATTGGTCCCCATCCTGAGCAAGATCAATCCAGTCTCTATCATCATATCCCACCTCCCTCAAATCCATTTTAATATTATCTTCTCATCTACGTCTCGGGCTCTCCAAAGGTCTTTTTCCCTCCGACCTCCCAACTAACAATCTATATGCATTTCTGGATTCGCCCATACGTGCTACATGCCCTGCCCATCTCAAACATCTCGATTTAATGTTCCTAATTATGTCAGGTGAAGAATACAACGCGTGCAGTTCTGTGTTGTGTAACTTTCTCCATTCTCCTGTAACTTCATCCCTCTTAGCCCAAGATATTTTCCTAAGAACCTTATTCTCAAACACCCTCAATCTCTATTCCTCTCTCGAAGTGAGAGTCCAAGTTTCACAACCATACAGAACAACCGGTAATGTAACTGTTTTATAAATTCAAACTTTCAGATTTTTTTGACAGCAGACTAGATGACAAAAGCTTCTCAACCGAATAATAACAGGCATTTCTCATATTTATTCTGTGTTAAATTTCCTCCCGAGTGTCATTTACATTTGTTACTGTTGCTCCAAGATATATGAATTTTTCCACTTCTTCGAAGGATAAATCTCCAATTTTTATAGTTCCATTTCGTACAATATTCTGGTCACGAGACATAATCTTGTAAATTTGTAGTGTTTTTGTAACGCAGTTTTTACTCCTGGTTGAGTGTTAGAGAAGGCCGTATGGCCTTAACTCTGCCAAATTAAATAAATTATTATTATTATTATTATTATTATTATTATTATTATTATTATTATTATTATTATTAAACTTGTAATCATTATAGTGCTTTCTTTTATGTATAAGTCTTGCTTTTTAATTTGTTATGCCAAATATTTCTATTTTAATCCATCTTCAGTTAAGATAGTTTCTCCAGATTTTGCTTTTAGCCTATATTGGGAATCTTACCGTCTTCTATGTACCATCCAAATCCTCTATCGAGAAAATCTACTTTAATGTGGCAGAAGGAACAGAAATACAGTTTCACCATTATGCGACCGTCTTTCTATGCCTCCGTGTTCACTATTAAATTTGTTACCCTACCCGTCTACCGACTTACCACTGTGCTCTCAGCAACAAAAGAGGGATTTAAAGCACTATGAACGTGGTGTTTCTCGCCATCATTTCCCTGCACTTCTGGTGCTGCACCTGTAACCCAGCCAGGGACCACCCGAATTCATTACAGAGGACCAAAGTACCGAACCTTTTCCTGTATTTATGACTTCAAATCTTTCTTATGTGGTACACGCTAGTAGTTGCCCATGTCTCTGTTAAATAGTGCCCATTATACATAATGGAAAACTGGCTTCGATCCTGATCTTTTGAAAAGAAAGGAACGCTTCATTTAGGCACTGCTAATAGTTCAGAAGCTGTGTGTGAAGATATTAATATCAATGATTCTAGTGCCATTAAAGAAATATCTAGTCATTCAAATATGGGCCTACAACAATTGTGTAAGAATCGACAGGCTCATTCATCTCATTAATGTGAGTACCAACATTTATTTTTATTTTTTTAGTTAATAAGTTAAAGATTATCCAAACTCTAATAGCCTTGAATTATTAAAAAAAAAACGAAAATGAATTTTCTTCTATTAACATTAACATAATTAGCTAAAACTAATATAAAATTAATTAAATTAAATTAATTTTAATTAATAAATCCTAATTTAAAAATAAGTATACTGGTATTAAAATATGCTACAAAAGTTATAAATTTACTTTCGGCGGGAACAAGTGTAAGGTGGTCCGCGGAACTGTTCAGACTTCAAAAAGTGGTCCGCACTTGAAAAAAGTTTGAGAAACGCTGATTTAAGAAAATTGTTGAGAACTACAGAGCCTTTTTTTTTTATAAAATATATACTTTAGAAAGTAAAAATAAAAATTTAAATATAGTGCTCTTAAGGAATTACATAAAAATTGTGGATGTTTGACGAAAACGAGTTTCATTTTTGCAGAGAGCATGAAAAGTCATTCAAAATGACCTTTCTTATGTAAAGCGCCAAAACAGGGCAATCCTGTGCTATTGTTTACATTTAATTTTGCTCTGCGAATGTAGTTGTGTTTTTTCAGTAAACAGTGCTTCCAATTGTGACCATGAACGTCATCGACTTGCTGTACTTCCACTCAATTTACCACAAAATATTTCATAGCTAAGATAGTAAATTCCGATTTCACTATCGGAATTCGAACCTGACTACTAGATTTCTACATAAAAATGAATTACTAAGCCACAGATGAAAACATGTATCAGCATTAATAAGTGACGTTTATTCAGTTGGACGCAAACTAAAATCAACAATCGAACCTGACTAATGGATTTGTACATAAAAATGAATTCCTAAGCCACAGATGAAAACATGTATCAGCATTAATAAGTGACGTTTATTCTGTTGGACGCAAACTAGAATCAACAATCGAACCTGACTACTAGATTTGTACATAAAAATGAATTCCTAAGCCACAGATGAAAACATGTATCAGCATTAATAAGTGACGTTTATTCTGTTGGATGCAAACTAGAATCAACAATCGAACCTGACTACTGGATTTGTACATAAAAATGAATTCCTAAGCCACAGATGAAAACATGTATCAGCATTAGTAAGTGACGTTTATTCAGATGGACGCAAACTAGAATCAACAATCGAACCTGACTACTGGATTTGTACATAAAAATGAATTCCTAAGCCACAGATGAAAACTTGTATCAGCATTAATAAGTGACGTTTATTCAGTTGGACGCAAACTAGAATCAACAATCGAACCTGACTACTGGATTTGTACATAAAAATGAATTCCTAAGCCACAGATGAAAACTTGTATCAGCATTAATAAGTGACGTTTATTCAGCTGGACGCAAACTAGAATCAACAATCGAACCTAACTACTAGATTTGTACATAAAAATGAATTCCTAAGCCACAGATGAAAACATGTATCAGCATTAGTAAGTGACGTTTATTCAGTTGGACGCAAACTAGAATCAACAATCGAATCTGACTACTAGATTTGTACATAAAAATGAATTCCCAAGCCACAGATGAAAACATGTATCAGCATTAATAAGTGACGTTTATTCAGTTGAAGGCAAACTGGAATCAACAATTCTAATACAGCAGGATAATTCAGTATATTTATCTGCCACCATTATCTAAATTACCTACTCTTAGTTCCAAATACGATATCAAGAATTAGCCTGTATCCCCCAACACCACAACGGCTTTCCAGTCATCTTTTCTTAGTAAACGCCCAAAATCGGGAGGAAAGTGCACCCACAGCTCTGCAGCCCAGTTTATTGCCGTTAAGAAGAGCGAAAAGATTCTGGCTTTCCTCCAAGCTACGAGAACAGAGGGAGATAGAAGACTTCTTCCATAATAATACAGCAAAAGGAGAAAACCAAGGCCATCAAAATGTGGAAAACTAGCAGATAACAAGAGTCTAATGATCCTTGGGCCTTGGTCCAGTGCCAGAGAGAATATATACAGTGGTGCCAGTGAGTATTGTGTGATGGGGAGAAGGCAGGCGGCCATGATGCAAGACGCCTGCCTGCCTGCATTCAAACAAGTGTTCCCACGTAATGCGGTAGTACGACTGTTGGCCGAGCACTACACGCAAACACTACGAATATACTAATGAAAACGGTCCTACAGCGAAATGTTTACGAATGCATGTGCGTTGTGTACGTCATGCTGACCGTGATGTCCATGTCACAGCTCATACTGCATTCAAGTCTGAACAACGCGTTCACATTTTATTTGCGTTTGAAATCGCTAGCAAAATAACAACAAAGGGATCTGTAATAGCCTATTTGCTATGCGAATGGGAATTTGTTTCAGGCCTCTTTTACAAAGGAAATAGGCTCTTTGATTTTTCATATATGAATATATTTTTTTTCAGCAGTGCAAATATTAACGAGATAGATTTGGAAGTAAATCCCGAAAAGACAAAATATATGATTATGTCTCGCGACGAGAATATTGTACGAAATGGAAATATAAAAATTGGAAATTTATCTTTTGAAGAGTTGGAGAAGTTCAAATATCTAGGAGCAACACTAACAAATATAAATGATACTCGGGAGGAAATTAAACACAGAATAAATATGGGAAATGCCTGTTATTATTCGGTTCAGAAGCTTTTATCATCCAGTCTGCTGTCAAAAAATCTGAAAGTTACAATTTATATAACAGTTATATTACCGGTTGTTCTGTATGGTTGTAAAACATGGACTCTCACTTTGAGAGAGGAACAGAGACTACGGGTGTTTGAGAATAAGATTCTTGGGAAAAAATATTTGGGGCTAAGAGGGATGAAGTTACAGGAGAATGGAGAAAGTTACACAACACAGAACTGCACTCATTGTATTCTTCATCTGACATAATTAGGAACATTAAATCCAGACGTTTGAGATGGGCAGGGCATGTAGCACGTATGAGCGAATCCAGAAATGCATATAGTGTTAGTAGGGAGGCCGGAGGGAAAAAAAGACCTTTAGGGAGGCCGAGACGTAGATGGGAAGATAATATTAAAATGGATTTGAGGGAGGTGGGATATGATGATAGAAAATGGATTAATCTTGCTCAGGATAGGGACCAATGGCGGGCTTATGTGAGGGCGGCAATGAACCTCCGGGTTCCTTAAAAGCCAGTAAGAAGCAGCAGCAGCAGCAGCAGCAGCAGCAGCAGCAGCAGTAGTAGTAGTAGTGCAAATAGTAACACTTTACGAGCAGGATGATCCTCGTAAGCATTGCACAGAGGTCGTATTCATAAATTTTCCCCTCGCAGGATTCCTTTCGTCAAATTTTAAAGTACACAATGGGTAATAAACATAAAACTGAAGTACTTTCTCAAAGTTTGTACTTGAGTATGAGCACTTCCTGTGAGTATAAACTCGTAACTACTAGAACATACTCATTTTCGTAAGAATAAAAACATTCTACCTAACGTGAATGTATACTCATCTAAACAGTCTTCTTGATCATTCAAATGTTAGTATATACTCGTGTTATATAATCTGTGGTAAGAATAAACATGAGTATATAGTATATACTGGACTTTCTTTTAGTAAATTTCTTGTTAGTAAGAATAAAAACATTTGAGTACCTACTCATTTTTGATTACATACTCATAACATGGAAGCACAGTAGAATATACTCAAGCGTCCATCTTGTACAGAATATATACTCATGCTTGATAAGAATAAAAGCTAGTATATTCTCATATTTATAAGTTCGTTCTCTTGTTTTTCTGAGTATGGTTTGTAGCAGACTCAATTCTGAGTATTTGTTGATTTCTGTTCAGTTTAAAGTTAAATAAAAAAAATGGCAGAATTTATGAACGATGTAGTACCTCATGGAAAAATATAGGAAAAGACGTGAACTTCAGAAGTCTTTAACGCTTCACAAAAGTGAATGTGAAAAAAGGTTAAACACGTATTTGTTATTCATAAAAAACATAAACTATAAAAATATGAATAGCTATAAAATTATAAGGTTAGATTGTATTGTTAAATATAATTAACAATTACAGTTTATTTTGTAAAATTTGAATTACAAAATGCAATTACTTGTAACTTTAAAACTATATATAACTGCTCCATAATAAAAAATACAATTAGCATAACTGGAATTCTAGAAATGGATTGCAATCTCTATCCAACATCCCGTAATGACGATTTCCCAGTAGTATTTTCTTGTTTCCTGCTTTATTAACGTCACTTACCTGATTCACTCTCCTTTTCATATTTATTTACTTATTTATTTTATCTATTTATCTCTTTATTCACTTAATTTACTTATTTAATTTATTTAAATATTTATTTATTTACTTAATTTATTTTAGTTATTTAATTAATTTTATTTATTAATTTTTTTATTGACTTAATTATTTAATTTATTTATTCAATTACTTATATACTTTATTTATTTAATTAATACATTTAATTAATTTAATTTATTTAATAATTTAATTAATTTATTTTATTATTTATTTTATATATTTACTTATTTAATAAATTATTTATTTATCCATTATTAAAATTTGCAAAAAGCAAAACATAAACCACTACAACATGCAGATACCATGTGAAAGTCTATAAAAAATTAGCATCACGGTGCAATGTGGTCAAAGAGGATAGGTAACACGAGTATATACTAACTTTTAAACGATCAAGTAGGCTGTAGAGATGAGTATATATTCGCGTTACGTAGAATGTCTTTATTCTTACGAAAATGAGTATGTTCTAGTGGTTATGAGCATATAATCACAGGAAGTGCTCATACTCGTAAGTATAAATCTTGAGAAAGTAGTTAAGCTTTATTCTTACTACCCATTCTCTTTGACCACATTGCACCGTGATGCTCAATTTTTTATACAAGTTCACATGCTATCGGCATGCTGTAGTGGTCTGTGTTTTGATTTTTGTAAATTTTGATAATGCATAAATGAATGTATCAATCAACCAACCAACCAACCAATCAATAACATAACAGAGAGAGCGAATCAGAAAAATGACGTCAATAAAACAGGAACAAGATAATATTACTGGGAAACCATCATTAACGAGATGTTTGATGGAGTTATAATCCATTTGTAGAATTCCAGGTATGTTAACAATATTTTTTATTATTGAGCAGTTATATATACGTATAAATTTTTAAATTAAAAGTAATTGCATTTTGTAATTCATATTTTACAAAATGAACTGTAATAGTTAATTATAATTAACAATACAGTCAAAACTTATAATTTGATAGACATTCATATTTTTATCGGTCATGTTTTTTATGAAGAACAAATACGTGTTTAACCGATCTACATTCACTTTTGTGAAGCGTTAAAGACTTCTGAAGTGTTTTGAATCCACACCTTTTTCTATATTTTTCCATGAGACACTACATCGTTCATAAATTCTGCCATTTTTTTCAGACTTAACTTTTAACTGAAGATGCTATAAATCATACACAAAATACCATGAGAACGAACTTAATAAAAATAAGAATATTATAGCTTTTTTATTCTTACCAAACATGAGTATATGTTATGTACCGTAAAGTGGGGTGACTTTGAACGCTAAGGTGACTTTGAACAGTAATTTAGCTCCTTTCTAAATTAAATGCTGTAGCCAATTGCGAAAAAACTGTTTAAGTTGTTAATAAATTAGTTCAGTTTTTTCGCAATAGGGTACAGCATTTAATTTAGAAGGGCGCTAAATTACTGTTCAAAATCACCTCGGCGTTCAAAGTCACCCCGCTTTACGGTACAAGATGGACACTTGAGTATATTCTACTATTCTTCCATGTTATGAGTATGTAATCAAAAATGAGTAGGTACTCAAATGTGTTTATTCTTACCAACAAGAGTATTTACTAAAAAAATCTAGTATATACTAAATACTCATTTTTTTCTTATCACCCAATGTGTTTTTTTCCTGTAGCGAAGTCACTTCACATATTCAGTACCTACAGCGCTCCTAGCGGCGGAATTGGGAACTGAAGCACATAACCACCAAAACTTTAAGAGGACACCATCTCACTTACAAAGGGAAATCAGAACTCAGTGATATCAGTGGAAAGCAATAAGTCTGAATTCAGGGTAATTATTTCGGGACACACTTCATTATTAAGTACGTAATGACAATAACAGTGCGCTGCAGTATAGTTACAAAATCATTGTTATAGTGACAGAAAATCTACTGTCATTTATATATCGTGCAACAAAGAAAGAAATCCCTTATGAGGGCCACCTTAATGTGTTATAGAGAATTCATTAGTTACAAAGTAAGCTAAATGGCTTATCGTCAGGACAACAACTCATCTATCCTTTGTTTTCCGTGGTTTCTCTCGGGTGCTAAGAAATTATAAGGAGTTAGAACACAATACATATGTGATGATTTTGTCTGTACTGTTCAGTAAGCACTTGACAGAATCCCCCCCTCCCCATTTCTTCGATAGCTCGAAGAACATTCCCATCTGGCTATATTGACGAATTGATTTGTTCTTGAGCTGCAGATCCATAGTATTCTAGCGGAAATTTGGTTCCAACAAGAGTAATTTCAACTCATTATACCATCACTGTTACGGTATTTTTTAATGAAATGTTTCCTGATAGATTAATTGGATTGAGGATCTGCTACATCTGCCTGTACCTCTTGAATGGCCTCCGCGGAGTCCAGATCTCACTTCTTGTGACAATTCCTTCTGAGATTGAGAAACGTGTTTCTAAGACAACCGAACAGTTGAAAGAAGCTGTTCGTTTTGCCTTTACACAAATTTATAAAGGCTTGTCTTAAGTGAAATTTCGCAAAGAGCATGGAAACGTGTCATTCTGTGGTATGAAATTTGAGAAGCTCAAAAGCCTTCTGTTCATCTTGGTAAGTGAAATCTGAAGTGTAAAGAACTTAATCAATTTAATGATATTTCAGTATGTAGCAATTTAATTTACCTTATATCTATCCTGAAGTTGTTCTGCAAGGGCTGTAACAAGACATCTGGACCATAGTTTCAGAAATCAACAGCATTAACAGTAGCTCTACCATACTGTCATGGATCAGTCTTCGACAAGTCAGCAACGACACCTGAAGACACTTACCTGCAAAACAAGAAAAGAAATCTGTAAGTTTAACTTATTGTAATTCACAGAATTATTGGCGCAATTATTATAAATATTATTCTAAGTCTAGGATAGAAAAAGACGCGCGCGCGGAAAGATTTAGAATGGAAAATTTTAGTGAGAAAAGGATGTGGTATCAAACTTTCCCTTCCGACGAAAGCAATAATACTTCATGAAGTTAAAGTGATCAAAATAACAAATTATGTACATTAGCCGAAATTAGTGTTTCGTAGTGTTTCAAGTTCATGCATCATAAAGTTCTTAAGTGGCAACTACAGTAGACTGTGGTGCTAGAGAACTTGGTGTTGCTATCATTCCTGCGTTGATGTCGGTAGCAGAAACTTTCAACAGCTTTTATGGCATGTGAACATTGTTAGCGAGTGTAAAAATAATGAACTGAACTTACAGCACTAAGAATTTGATTTCACATGTTGCTGTGTGCAAATTCCCAAAGTCTTGATATAGATATTACAGCACATGAATTACACGTTATCTAAGAACGCACGGGCATTATGTGTGAACTGTGGTGCAATCACGTAGGTTCTCTTACCGCCAAAGGAACCTCCACCAGTAAAGGAGGAAGGGCTTTCTTAGAGAAAATGCAAGTACGTTTCTTAGTTGAGACGGACTGAAAGTAAGTAAGATGGGACCAACCAGCATACCAGTTGAACAAACAGCACTTCCGAATCTATTGCCATCCATTGGGCTAACGGCTCAACACCGACTCTAGTTCTGTAACAAAATATGTTCGTTTTGGCCTCTTTTATTATCATTAAATGTAAAGTATGAGCTATTCCATTTCAAATCAACCGAAATATAGAGAAAATTGACCTTGTATTTTTTAAATGCAAAGAATTTTTTTCTGTCCGTAGACAACTGTAATATAATGCTTTGTGCAAAGTTTGAGGCATCAGAACTTAATGGTGTTTAAATTAATAATATTTAAATGTATCGTATTTTCATAAAATTAGCAACTTTAAACTGTTGTGGCTCCGAAACCCTTTCACCCAATGATCAAAATCATGATTTATTTTGATGCTGAGAAGTTAAAGTTTATATTGACATGTAAACAGTTTTTCTTACTTTTTATGGAAATGGAGAAATTTAGATTTCTCTTCATTAAGACGCCTTTGCCAAGGAAAAAAAAATTTTTTTTTTTTTAATATATTGTTAGATTCCACATTGAAAGTACAAATAAACACATATTTTTTACTGGTGGTATGTTGATAAGAAAGTATTGAAAATATAAAATATAGAAAATAAATAGTACGCGCGTGAACTAACCAGCTGACTGTGAGACGGGAGGTAGTCGAGACAAGCAAGGCCAGGAGACAAACACGTGATGTGTCGTCTAGCAGTCATGGCTGTGCTAGCTTTATCACAGGTTTTCATAAACACGGGAGTAAAATGACGCCCAACGCTCGCTTATCTTCAGCTCTCGGCCAGTGCGTGCGGTACTGCGCCGTTCAAGTCTAAGCGTGTGAAAATAATCTATTTAATACCCTCGAAACTTATTGCCGAGCCACTAAGCAAACAATGCCGAATCCCTCTTAATAATGCAAGGTTTCTTCTCAATATCTTTTTTACATTTTTACAAATGGCAAGTAAAATCAGATTATCTGTCTCTCTGTGTACAATAAAAATAAGGATTACTTCTTAACATAACCTACCAAATATCAGCTTCAAAATAAGCTCTCGTTCAATGTTCTGCAGTAAATG
Source organism: Periplaneta americana (assembly GCF_040183065.1). Taxonomy (NCBI): domain Eukaryota; kingdom Metazoa; phylum Arthropoda; class Insecta; order Blattodea; family Blattidae; genus Periplaneta; species Periplaneta americana. The sequence continues at coordinate 11,345,048 of NC_091120.1, forward strand.
GTTCCAGAGTTCTGAGCGCTGAAAGAGGCTTGTTTTTATAAAATACGCTAAATTTGTCGCTCAATAATACGAAAACCGTTTGACTTTCGATAGTATATTTTTGAAAATGCACTCTCCTCAGCACCTTGTATAAGTAGGGAAAAAAATCAGAGTATAAAAAAATGCGAGGTTTTTTACTGATCGATTTCATATGGAATAGCCCGTATGGACTTCTGGGACATCCTGTATATTTTTTATATTAGTGGATACTGTGTAACAATGGATAATGTTACAATGTAGGCCTATATTCATAAAATATAGTACATGTAAAATCATGATTTTTTAATGTTTTAGTAGTTACAGCATGTCTCTAATTATTGTTACATATGTATTTATAGATGAGTATATTGACCTACAGGTCCTATATACATTTTCCATTCCACTCCTGTCTCTTTCTTATGTCACGTGCCTGCAATTTCATATATAGGATAGCTTTTTATATACCTAATACGTTTGCTTCACACCTCACGTTCTAATAAGTGTTTTCTATGTGGCCAATCTACAGCAGAAACGAACAGCAGGGCAAAAAAAGGAAACACAGAAACACACCGCCAGCAACAGAGCAATAAGTAATGAACTGAACAAACATTTGAGAAATACAATTGTAAATGGGTTATTACGACATGAAAGAACGATGGAGCATTCACTTTTGTTTTTGCCGATGGTCGCGTAAACACAAAACTCGATTATGGAATTCACTTAACACCCCGTGCTTTGTGCGCTCGCTATTCCAAACACCCATCACAACCAGCTATTCCTGCTCGCTATACAATTTACAAACAAACGCGTAAATTGATCCACAACTGGGGAATTTAAAACTCATTAAGAGCGTGTTTTATTTCTGCACCAAGCAGCAAACACACAGAATCAAATTAGACGAACCTGCCACTGAAAAAAAAAAAAATGATGACTGGCCTCGAATTGAAGCGCTCTCATCATCATGCCCTGTATTTAGGAACCAATCATTGTGTGACGTCAAAAAAGCAGATGTAAACTTTTTATGTTGGTGGCAGAGGTTGAGTCGAGTCTGCAAATTTCACATTCAATTGATGGTAAGTAGATTTCAATGCAATGGGAAAGCGTGAGAGAGGGGGGAGGGGGTCTTACATTCACAAATACTACGAAAAAACTCATTATCACACAAATCACACATCTTGCACTAAAATATCTCCGTAATCAGAAAGGAAAAGGAATGTGGCCCAAGCAAAGTACAAAATTAATAGTACATTATGCAACGAGCCTATAATGGTAGTAATTAAAACGCGAATATGTTAGGTTCATACGACTTTTTATGCTCGACCATATTTCTAACTTCAAATTATTCATAAGTATTGATGTTATGGTCATGTAAGTGAGTGGAACTGACCTGAACTGTGAGATGTGCGTAGACGCGAAAGTATTGATTTTTTCCGAAACACGAATGTCTTTGACCTTGAATAACATGAACATTAGGCTTGATATAACCTGGAAATTTATTTAGAATTGAAAAACGAGATAAAAAATTGAATTTATTTGAATATTATTTACAATTAACGCTAACTACTATAGTAACAGAACATAACCTTCTGCGACAGTATTGGATTTCCAGCCTCCGTGACTTTTCGCTAATTCTCTTTCGATTGCATATGCGAGAATAATCGATACTTGCGGTTTTATAATGGTACAATGGTGATTTCTCATTGGCTGAACAACTGAATTATAATGAATAGGTGTACTCTAATGAGATGCATTAAAGGGCTACTATCAGGTGTATAATTACTACATTTCGGCATGGTCGAGCATAAAATATGTAAGAGAACTGATGTTTCGAGTCTTTAAGGAAAAAAAATTTGGATACAAAAAATGTATTTATTTATTGAATTTATACCATTTACAAATTACTCTCATGTATTTAAGGGTACTGGGTAGAGCTTGTAACAGTATTTTCTCATATAATAAATAATAATAAATAATAATAATAATAATAATAATAATAATAATAATAATCCGTGGCGCTACAGCCCATGAAGGGCCTAGACCGACCAGCCGGCTGCTGGCCTCACGCCCACATGCCGAAGCAGAGGTGAACGAACATCCAACCAGAATGGAGGTATCATGTGGTCAGCACGATGATCCCCCCCAGCCGTTATAGCAGGCATTCGCAACCGGATTTCGCTACCTATCGTAGCTCCCCAAGTGCATCACGATGCTGGGTGGGCAGCGGTCCCATACACTGGCCGAAATTTCTTCCCCCATGAGGACTCGTACCAGCGCGCATTCCGTAACGTGAGTCCTAGGCAGGATGCCTTAGACCACGACGCCACGGCGCGGAACATTTTCTCATATAAATATGAATATATAAAGACCAACAACTACCAGTTCTGAAGATGACCCATAAATAAGTCGAAACATTTAAACGAGGTACGTTGAAGTTTAACACATGAAAGTCTCATCATACATAGCCTATTCCAAATTGTTTTTTCTTCTGTTTCTATCAAACACAGTCTAATAGGCCTACACCATGTGATAAACAAATGCTAGTGAATTGACCTGGCCACAGAAATTCTTTCATTGTTTTAATGCAGGAATAGCAGAAACAAAAGAGTATTGAAGAAACAGTAATTTTATTGTTCTAAATTCGGGAACCATTTACTCAGAAATCACTTGAGATAAAGGACTGACACTCTGTATGCTAATTTAAACTATAGAGGCTAGGTCAATTATTTTGAAGAACTACTATTTTAAAATATTTAATTGAAGTAGTAAAAATGTGGAGAGACATGACATTTTTATACGACAATATAAACGTACGAGAATTTATAACTTTGTGCTTGCGTGATTGAAAAAAATCCTATTTTTATTCCACTCATTTTCTCAAATAAAATGTTTTTAACATGGGGCGAAAGTTGGAAAACTGTGACATTAGAACTTTTTAATAGGTGTTCCTAACTGTTGACAATCGCAAATTCAACACACTTTTCTTTCTACCATGCCTTTATAAAAAAAATTATAGTTTTTTTTCTGTAGGCAGCTCACAACTCACCAACATTTATCACACGGTGCAAACGACATTAGTCTGTATTTGACAGAAATACAGGAAAAAAATAATTCATATATTCATATTTACAAGCGAGAATACTGTTACCAGCTCTACCCAGTACCCTTAAAATACGTATGTTAGAATCGCAGTAAAAAAAACTGAACATTATAAATATTTATTTATTTATCATTTGTGTTATTTAATATTGGTGTCGGCGGGGATTACTGGAGATTGATTTGTACTCTTGGCGGAGATTAATGGAAGTTTTGGAAATTTATTTTGGAATTGAAGTATTAATTCAGTATGAATATTACTTTCCAAATAATTAACATTAAAGGTTCGTTGGATTCTGTTAAAGGTGCGGTATGGACAATAGAAATATTTATTGGATTGAGACTGTATTTAACACACATTCATTAAAAACGAAAAACAAATTATAAAAAAGAAATAAATGAGTTATTAAGTATATAAAATATGAAAATATTCTGCTTCATTTATGCAAGTAACGCCTTCTATCGTCATTGGCTGACAATTAGGAAGGAGCAGGTGAATAGTATAGTGTCGCTCTTTAAGATTGACGCATGCGCAGACCAACGGAGTTTACAAAGTTGTTCCCCTATAATAAACCATGTATAAGCGATGGCAGTGTGGAAATATACATGGGAATTGCTTTTCTGTAGTTAGTGTATACAGACGCAATTCCCTGTTTAAGCGTTGCAAACAGAAAAAAAAAAGGCCACTGTTCGTACTGATTGTCGTTCTATGATGATCGTTGCCTTGTAACCACAGAACAACAAATCAAAGAGCACAGAATAATTAGGATAATATTGCTGTAACTGTACTCTTTAATCAAAATAGTCCACACCTGTGGAGTAACGGTTAGCGCGTCTAGCTGCGAAACCAGGTGGCCCGGGTTCGATTCCCGGTCGGGGAAAGTTACCTGGTTGAGGTTTTTGCCGGGGTTTTCCCTCAATATGAGCAAATGCTGGGTAACTTTCGGTGTTGGACCCCGGACTCATTTCACTGGCATTATCACCTTCAACTCATTCCTAGATGTTGATAAAGCGTCGTAAAATAACCTACTAAAAAAATTTAATCAAAACAGTGTTGTAATCGATCAGGCCCAGTTGAGATCGCTACATACCTTGCTTCACACATGTGTAAGTCAAATTGTAGATTGAAGAACATTCCAGAAGTACAAAAAATGGCAGTATATTTGAATCTTTAATTGGAAATGTGTCACTGAACCATCACATTATTGGCAACATAGTTATTTATGGCAGACTCACGCATTTCTATGAAAAAGGGTCGGCGGAATGACGGATGGATGCATTACCTGATCACCAGGTATGATCAATGCGATTCGTTACTTCGGGAAAAAAAAAAAAAAAAAGCGATAAACGCGTCCCGTGTCGCTTTTTATATTAAAGGAGTGTCAGTCCTGCTTGGTTTCAACGAATCATTATTCATTATTGAACACATTTGTCAATACTATTGGCAATGATGGGTACACAGGATCACTTCACTTGCAGACGAGGAACAATTCTGCCGCAACGATTCTCTAATCAATTGGTCATTAGAAGGGTAATTAATAACAAGCTTTCAGGCATGGTTTATACGGTTTAACGGGGATTTTAAAAACGAATTTCACTAAGGCAAGTCTCTACAAGGCATATTTCCTCTTATTTACTTCTGCTAACGCTCTTTCACTCGTATTGTAGCAGAAACTACAGCGTTTTAACATGTCGATTGTTGCCACTACCATCTTCTTAAACTCGCTTCCTCTGTTCGTAACAGATGTTCAATTCTTGGCAACTAAATGTATCTATTACAGCCTTTGTATAATCATTTATTATTATATTAAATTTCTTGTTTATATTATTGACCTTTCTCGTTTAGTTATTTAGATTAATAGGCTAATATTAATGTAGATCTTAAGCTTTGTAAACTATACAAATTAAAATTTTAATGTTTTTACATAATAATTTTTTGTTTCATGTTACTGTCATTGTAAACGTTCTTGTTTTGTTTGAATGAACGTTATTAATTTGTTTTTGTTTTTTTTTTTTCGCTGTATACATATTTCTGGTGGCGTGGAAGAGCAGACCTAATGGTCTTAACACCACCAGAATAAGTAAATTTATTATTATTATTATTATTATTATTATTATTATTATTATTATTATTATTATTATTATTACTACTACTACAAAATGAAAATGTTCTGAAACAATACCGGCCGGTTCCACCAACGCTGCTCCATGACAGTCACTTAACCTCCAATTTTTTTATCGTGTCGTTAAAATAACAGTTTTACCAACAACAATAAAGAAACAATAACTGACTATCTATGACTGTTTACTGCATTTCCGATCTGACATTTTACACCCAACAAGAAACAAGCAAAGATCTCAAATTAGAAGATATGCCGTTCTTACAATACAGATTTCAAAGCCCTTGTTTCGTGCAAAAATAATTTTAGGGTCCATCTATATTCGATTCCTTTTCTTCTTGTTTTGATGTATACGTCCATCTTACATTATTGTGGAGATTTTTTGCAGGTAAGCCTTTTAAATAGTAATCTGTACTTCATACATCCTTTCTTTTTCTTAATGCAGCTATCCGTAAGTTGAGATGTTTCAAACTCAAGTGCATTTTCGTCTGAAATTACTGGATCTGTTTGTATGAAATTTTTAGTGTTTTTTCTATAGCCTGTGTTCTACAAAGTAAACTTACAGTCTCATGAATATCACACACACACTTACTTACTGGATTTTAAGGAACCTGGAGGTTCATTGCCGCTCTAATATAAGCCCCTCATTGGTCCCTATCCTGAGCAAGATTAATCCCACCTCCCTCAAATCCATTTTAATATTATCTTCCCATCTACGTCTCGGCCTCCCCAAAGGTCTTTTTCCCTCCGGCCTCCCAACTAACACTCTATATGCATTTCTGGATTCGCCGATACGTGCTACATGCCCTGCCCATCTCAAACGTCTGGATTTAATGTTCCTAATTATGTCAGGTGAAGAATACAATGCGTGCAGTTCTATGTTGTGTATCTTTCTCCATTCTCCTGTAACTTCATCCCTCTTAGCTCCAAATATTTTCCTAAGCACCTTATTCTCAAACACCCTTAACTTATGTTCCTCTCTCAAAGTGAGAGTCCTAGTTTCATAACCCTAAAGAACAACCGGTAATATAACTGTTTTATAAATTCTAACTTTCAGACTTTTTGACAGCAGACTGGATGATAAAAGCTTCTCAACCGAATAATAACAGGCATTTCCCATATTTATTCTGTGTTTAATTTCCTCCAGAGTATCATTTATATATGTTACTGTTGCTCCAAGATATTTTAACTTCTCCACCTTTTCAAAAGATAAATTTCCAAATTTTTATATTACCATTTCGTACAATATTCTGGTCACGAGACATAAATCATATACTTTGTCTTTTCGGGATTTACTTCCAAACCCATCTCTTTACTTGCTTCAAGTAAAATTCCCGTGTTTTCCCTAATCGTTTGTGGATTTTCTCCTAACACATTCACGTCATCCGCACAGACAAGAAGCTGATGTAACCCGTTCAATTTCAAACCCTCTCTGTTATCCTGGACTTTCCTAATGCATATTCTAGAGAAAAGTTAAAAAGTAAAGATGATAGTGCTTCTCCTTGCTTTAGCCCGCAGTGAATTGGAAACGCATCTGACAGAAACTAAGAATATCACACACATAAGAAAAAAAAAATATTTAGGCATTGAAACAAATTGTTAACCTTATTACATATTTTTTCTGTTTCATTAAGGATTAAATATTTAACTGTATTACTTTAGAATTTACAATAGGCCTATATCTTACTTGATAACTTCCAAGAAATACTGAATTAAACTTTTGTACTGAAATGTTTTAATCGTACAGGAATCACTACCCAGTAACATTACTGCATCGGATATTCGACCAGGGATATTCGTCCGTTGCAGTACGCTGTAACCTAATTTAATATAACAATGCCTGACGTAACCTTCACATCGGACAGTCCGAAACAGAATGTCCAATTCAGTATGCTGACGGCCTTAATGAAAATCACATTGAGCATGTCCTATGATGCTGCTGAACAAATATGCATATCTTTCTGATAATTTTAGGACCCATGTTTATTACACTGTTTTCGAATACTCAAAATACTCAATATTTTTAACACCCTATATATTTTCTTTGTCATTCATTTTCGCCTAATATTTTTATTCCTATTTAGAAGTCCATATCCCAATTTAATCAGTATTTAATGCCACAATTTAATTACAGCTAATAACTCCAACACATTCCAATCTTCAACAGAGGAAATTCTCTTCAAAATATCTTACTGGTTCTCAGTCAATAAATTAGTATTTAATTGTAACAAAACTAACATAATTCAATTTAAATCCTGTCCAAATTCAACCTCGCAAATTACTAGAATAATAATTAATAATATATCCCTATTAGAAACAACAACAACCAAATTTCTTGGTTTAAAAATCGATAATGTGTCAAACTGGAAAAATCATATTAAAGAAATTACCCCCAAACTAAATTCAGCATGTTTTGCTATTACATCTGTGCAAAATATAAATACCTTAAAAACAATATACTCGTACTTTGCATACTTCCACTCGGTAATGAGTTTTGGAATAATATTCTGGGGAAATTCCACAGACAGTAACAGTATATTCTTATTACAAAAAAAAAAGAGTAATTAGAATAATAGTAGGTGCCAAATCTAGGGAATCTTGTAGGACTATTTTCAAAAAATTACAAATAATGCCCATGGCTTGTCAGTATATATTTTCATTAATAATCTTCCTCTTATGTAATCGTGAAAACTATGCATAGACATAGACATAGACATTTCGCTAGCCCGCGCTACGAGCGTGCTGCATTAGCCTCGGCTATCGAGTGATTATTTGTATAGGATTCATATCATATCATATCGCTAACAATGGTTTATGAATACGGAAAACATTAGTTCGCTGATCATCCACCGGAAGAATGTCTATGAATATGGCCCTTAGTAACTAATTCAACAATTCATAGCATAAATACACGTCAAAAAATGACTTTCATACTCCATCGGCAAGTCTATCGTGCTATCAAAAACGAGTGCGTCATATGGCAGTAAAAATTTTTAATAGCCTCCCTATCGATATAAAAAATGAAACTCAAAACATAAGATTATTTAGGGCCAAATTAAAGAAGTACCATTTCTCACGCCTTCTATTCTGTAGGTGAATTCATGACATTCAATAACGCTTCATGAAATTGGTACTAAAACTTTGTGTTGTACTAGTAGACTATATTGTAAATCTCGTCTGTATATATTTCATCTAGACTGTGACTATAAATTAAGACTTTATAGTAGTATTAAGATTTTTCACTTGTTTCATATTCTAGCTGTGAAGCAATGTATGAATACCATGGAATGTTAATAAATACAATACAATACAAATTAGACTTTTAGTAATGAAAGAGATAAATTGAAAGCATTAATACATTTAAGAATAATCCTCTTTTCAATGAAATGATTGTCATGTTTCAATACGAACACATTTCAGCACTCTCTATCCTAGCGCCCCAATCGTGAACCTATAACGAACGCCGTGAAACCAATGAATTGTGGCAATTACACGGCACTTGAACTGCCGTGTTCATAGGCTAGCGCGCTCTCAATCCCATCGAAAGCGTTTGCAACGCCGAGTCCAAGGCGAGAAATAAATTACACGAACGCTTTTGACGACGCTGTAGTGCCGAGGGTTGTTGATTGCATTTTGTGACACCACGCTTTATCAGAAAAATTGATTTAAGCCATCGCTGGATACCACAGTAACGAGTGTCACGGAGATGAAACACTTTCTCCTACGTTTCAGATCAGAGGTCTCCAACGGGCCACATTGGCTTAGACACACGATTATGAGTACCGGATTACCAAACATAATATTTAGAAAAATATGTTACTTTGTTATTATTTAGGCTATATTACAACACTTTGCTATGGTCGTGCCAGAGAATCAGTCCCATTCCGAGGCTTATTGATAGGTTTCGTAACAAGCTGTTTTTTGCGGTGTTATATACCGGTTGTTCTGTATGGCTGTGAAACTTGGACTCTCACTTTGAGAGAGGAACAGGGATTGAGGGTTTTTGAGAATAAGGTTCTTAGGAAAATATTTGGGGCTAAGAGGGATGAAGTTACAGGAGAATGGAGAAAGTTACACAACGCAGAGCTGCCGCATTGTATTCTTCACCTGACATAATTAGGAACATTAAATCCAGACGTTTGAGATGGGCAGAGCACGTAGCACGTATGGGTGAATCCAGAAATGCATATAGAGTGTTAATTGGGAGGCCGGAGGGGAAAAGACCTTTGGGGAGGCCGAGACGTAGATGGGAAGATAATATTAAAATTGATTTGAGGGAGGTAGGATATGATGGTAGGGACTGGATTAATCTTGCTCAGGATAGGGACCAATGGCGGGCTTATGTGAGGGCGGCAATGAACCTCCGGGTTCCTTAAAAGCCAGTAAGTATATTACAACACTACTTTGAGAAGAAATAAAAATTATAAGATAATATATAATATTCGAGTTTGGCAGGGCATGTAGCAGGTATGGGCAAATCCAGAAATGCATATATAAAAATGGGAATATAAAAATTAGAAATTTATCCTTTGAATAAGAGGTGGAGAAATTTAAATATCTTGGAGCAACAGTAACAAATATAAATTATACTCGGGAGGAAATTAAATGCAGAATAAATATGGGAAATGCCTCTTATTATTCGGTTGAGAAACTTTTATCATCCATTCTGCTGTCAAAAAAGTTGAAAGTTAGAATTTATAAAAGAACAATTATATTACCGGTTCTTCTATATGGTTGTGAAACGTGGTTAATATTGAATTCAAATATTCATTTGACAATGAAGTGCGATGTTTTGATTTCACATATGTCATTTTAGATGTTTTCTCGTACATATATGTTGATCCAAATACAGAAAGCATAAAACGAGCAAATATTTTCAAATTAATTTCAAGGGAAAAACTGTTCCGGGGCCGAGTATCGATCCCGGGATCTTTGGCTTAGTTCACCAACGCTCTACCGACTGAGCTTCACAGGAACTACACCCGACACAGTCTCAATTTTTCCATTTATATCCACAGACCACAAGTGGGCTGACAAGACGCGAGAAACCAAACTCTGAGTGTACACAAAGTCTGTGTGACTTGAAATGTGGTTTTCTGTTAACGTACCTACAGTAACGTATATATCATGAAAATCTGGCTTTCAGGTATACCTCCCTGTGAAGCAGAGATGAATAATTTCAATGGAAAAATTGTCCCGGGGCCGATACCCGGGTTTCTGGCTTCTTGGCAACCCACTTGAGATGCGTGGATATAAAGAAAAAATTGAAACGGTATCGGGTGTAGTTCCTGGGTAGCTCAGTTGGTGCGCTAAGCCAAAGGTCCCGGGATCGATACCTGGCCCCGGAACAATTTTTATCTTGAAATTATTCAAGTCTGCTTCACAGGGAACCAAATTTGCATGAAACATTTTCAGGTTTCTGAAGTCGTCTTCAGGCAGTGATTTATAGAGGTTCAACAGATTTATCTCTTTAAATAAGTCTTTGAACATTTCATTTGAGGAAAGGTCGATCACTTCCAACTGTAATTCAGGCGGCAAATCTTCGACTTTACAAGTGAATGGATTTTGATCTTTAAGTCTTTAAACCTGTGCTAAATTCTCCCCTTCAAATCACAAATAATTTCTAATGGAAAAGAAGTGAGAAATGGTATGGCATGAAACAGTTGGAAGTGGAGCAATCTGGTGGCTGTTTAAGGAACTACAAGGAGAGATCTGAATGCACTTCGTTCAATTGTTCTTAAAAATGCAATTTTCTCTAGTCTAGGCACCTAAGATACAATAGTCCTGAGTTTGATCGCAGGTCACAGAAGAGATCCGGATATGGCCCGCGGGCCGTAGGTTGGAGAACCCTGTTTTAGACTGTAGGCTACCTCATCCATTCAATTCCTTTACCTTATGATCAGAATGTATGACAAATGGGAGGGGGAAAAAAGACGAGTGTAAGAGGTCTACTAGGAAAATATCACCATAACGACAAATTCGGACTGCCAAATAGGCCTATATTTTTGGTTCGTTTGGGTTGATTATACTTCAAAAGGGAATTCTTTTCAAAACTGACGGTACTAAAGGAAATATTCAGTTCGGAATATGTATGATAAGACTTTCTTGTGTTAAATTTTAACGTACCTTGTTTAGACCGATTTATGGGTCATCTTCAGAACTGGTCGTTGTTGGTCTTGGCACCTTTGTTGTTTCCTGTGAGGGTGTGTTCGTAGTGTAGAGTCAAAGAGTGTATGTGTTTTGAAATTGAGTTGTGTGTTGAGAATATCGTTGGGGTGTGTTTTCGTGTGTCTGTATATTTCATATTATTCTAATGTTTTGAGTTTCTGGCTTTTTGGTTGGATGTGCAGTATTTCCATGTCTGTGTTGATGTCTCTGTAGGTGTGGTTGGCATTTGCGATGTGTTCTGCATATGTGGAGGTGTTTTCTAATTTTGTTATGGCTGTGATGTGTTCTTTGTAACGTGTTTGAAATGATCTGCCTGTCTGTCCTATGTAGAAGTTGTTGCAGGTGTTACATTTGAGTTTGTATACTGTACATCCAACCAAAAAGCCAGAAACTCAACACACTAGAACAATATGAAATATACAGACACACGAAAACACACCCCAACGATATTCTCAACACACAACTCAATTTCAAAACACATACACTCTTTGACTCTACACTACGAATACGCCCACACAGGAAACAACAAGAGGCGCCAAGACCAACAACGACCAGTTCTAAAGATGACCCATAAATAGGTCGAAACATGTAAACAAGGTACGTTGAAATTTAACACAAGAAAGTCTTATCATACATTATTCCGAAGTGATACCAGTGTTAAAAGTTGTGTAATCATGATGTACTTACTTACTTACTTACTGGCTTTTAAGGAACCCGTAGGTTCATTGCCGCCCTCACATAAGCCCGCCATTGGTCCCTATCCTGAGCAAGATTAATCCAGTCTCTACCATCATATCCTACCTCCCTCAAATCCATTTTAATATTATCTTCCCATCTACGTCTCGGCCTCCCAACTAACACTCTATATGCATTTCTGGATTCGCCCATACGTGCTACATGCCCTGCCCATCTCAAACGTCTGGATTTTATGTTCCTAATTATGTCAGGTGAAGTATACAACGCGTGCAGCTCTGCGTTGTGTAACTTTCTCCATTCTCCTGTAACTTCATCCCTCTTAGCCCCAAATATTTTCCTAAGAACCTTATTCTCAAACACCCTTAATCTCTGTTCCTCTCTCAAAGTGAGAGTCCAAGTTTCACAACCATACAGAACAACCGGTAATATAACTGTTTTATAAATTCTAACTTTCAGACTTTTTGACAGAAGACTAGATGACAAAAGCTTCTCAACCGAATAATAACACGTATTTCCCATATTTATTCTGCGTTTAATTTCCTCCCGAGTGCCATTTAGATTTGTTACTGTTGCTCCAAGATATTTGAATTTTTCCACCTCTTCGAAGGATAAATCTCCAATTTTTATAGTTCCATTTCGTACAATATTCTGGTCACGAGACATAATCATATACTTAGTCTTTTCGGGATTTACTTCGCTCTACTTGCTTCAACAAGAATTTCCGCGTTTTCCCTAATTGTTTGTGGATTTTCTCGTAACATATTCACGTCATAGATGTATAATTAAGAAATATTCAAGTCAATAGACCACACATTTCAAGTAGGAGTAGAGTAATTCATGAAAGATATTCAACAATTAAAGTTGAGTTTATGAATTATAAAAAGTATCTAACTTTCTGAAGCTACAAAAGTATCCAGAGTTTACAACTTCTTAAATAGTCCGTCTGTATAGTTAAAGAGTTCTATCTTTCTTTTTTAATTCGTTTGGAGAGCCTCTCGTAGGTTTTCAAGGCTAGTCGTAGTCACCCCATTAGAGTGGCTTTTAAGACAGGTGAACAAGCAGTTGGAATTCTACATTCGTGCAGAAACAAACACGAACAGGTCAGGTTGTTCAGAAATATCAGTCACGAAAACATACATAATACAGCATGGTCCCTTTATTCCACAGAACCTCGTGTGTCTTTCTTCCAAGAAGTGGGATTATAAGTTTGGTACGTATTCGTGAGAACACGCTACTTCCAGTCCAGATGGACAGGCACATCTCCGCCCTTATGTTCAGGCATATTTTAATAATAAAGTAGTGCTTCAGTGACAAGTGCGCAAGGGTTGTGTGTCTTGCGTGGAGAAACCGACCTGGATTAAACAGGACAGCATTGTCCTCCGCATTTGAAACTTTTAAAAGCGAGCAAGAAATTATTCTAGACACGAAACTAATACATTTAAAATTATAAAATGTAATTAGCAATAAATTCGTGAATATGTTAGAAGAAAATCCACAAACGATTAGGGAAAACACGGGAATTTTACTGGAAGCAAGTAAAGAGATAGGTTTGCAAGTAAATCCCGAAAAGACAAAGTATATGATTATGTCTCGTGACGAGAATATTGTACGAAATGGAAATATAAAAATTGGAAATTCATCTTTTGAAGAGGTGGAGAAGTTCAAATATCTTGGACCAACAGTAACAAATATAAATGATACCGGGATGAAATTAAACGCAGAATAAATATGGGAAATGCCTGTTATTATTCGGTTGAGAAGCTTTTATCATCCAGTCTGCTGTCAAAAAATCTGAAAGAATTTATATAACAGTTATATTACCGGTCATTCTGTATGGTTGTGAAACTTGGACTCTCACTTTGAGAGAGGAACATAGGTTAAGGGTGTTTGAGAATAAGGTGCTTAGGAAAAAATTTGGGGCTAAAAGGGATGAAGTTACAGGAGAATGGAGGAAGTTACACAACACAGAACTGCATGCATTGTATTCTTCATCTGACATAATTAATATTAATAATAATAATAATAATAATAATAATAATAATAATAATAATAATAATAAAAGCCGTATATCCCCAGTGGGGCAAGGCCTCCTGCTTGGGCAGGGGTGGCTCAAGTCTTGGCCATTAGAAGAGCCGACCTGATTTAGGAACATTAAATCCAGACGTTTGAGATGGGCAGGGCATGTAGCACGTATGGGCGAATCCAGAAATGCATATAGAGTGTTAGTTGGAAGGCTGGAGGGAAAAAGACCTTTAGGAAGGCCGAGACGTAGATGTGAAGATAATATTAAAATGGATTTGAGGGAGGTGGGATATATTGACAGAGAATGGATTAATCTTGCTCAGCATAGGGACGAATGGCGGGCTTATGTGATGGCGGCAATGAACCTCCGGATTCCTTAAAAGCCAGTAAGTAAGCAAGTAATTAGCAATAAATTTCCAATTCTGTAGTTTTATAGAATCTAAATTATTGTTATTTTTATAAGAAAATAATTTCTTCCCCTCCACTTCTAATGCCTACTACAGAAACTTATTTTTTGAAACTATAAGCGACGTAAGTTCAAAATAAAGAGATACTTTTAAGTATGCAACAGCAAGTTTTCTTCTTCTTAGTTCTCTTTCTTGGTCTCGGGTTCAATTTACTGATCCCATGTAGCCAGCTCAAATTCTCTGATATAAAACTATATTCTATAGAATAAGTAAATTAATATCGAAGTACAGCACCAATAGTGACTATTTAAAAAAAATGTGAATAAATAAGGCATGAGATAATAATGAACACGTTTGCACTTCACGGAGACAGACAAATGAATCCTCCAACAGCAAGTTTTCTGTGAGGTCCGTTACTTGTAGAATGTATTCGTGTAACAGTTGAAGCTGAAGAAAAGCAAATTCTTTCACATATTCGTATCTTATATAGTGTCATTCACGAGGAATTACCGCCACTTACGGAGACATTATGAGCAAAAAATGTCATATAAGCATTTGTCCTAATCTCTATTTTCAGAGTTACACCGATTTGAAGTTGTTAGTAAAATTCCTATTTCCTTTTAGTTTTAAGGGTAAAAGAATATTACAAATAGAGAATGAACTATTCAGAAGTGTCATTTCTTTAATTGGCTAGTGTTCTGAAGCTGAAAATGTGTGTTCTTAATTACTTCGTAAAGATTTTGTTTTTCAATTTTTTGTTTTCTTACGCACTTATCACAAAAAAACATTACAAGTCACACGACTTTAGGAACTTGATTCTTTACAGTTCAATTATGCATCCTAATGTTCAGTAGTGGCAAAAAAAACCGGACCGACACTTGTAGCTGATTTCAGAGCCTTGTTCATTCCAGAGCAGGATAGACTGGTAACTAAGACTTTCTTGGTTCGAATCCTGCCTGGGAAGGAAACTTTCTTTGTTCCTTATTCAAATTTGTTCCCAATACTTTTTTTTAGATGACAAAGATTTTATTGCAAGCAAAAATTACATACAATAACAAACATTTTACAATATTATTGTAATACTCGTATATGAATATTCTTCAAAATTCGAAATTGATTACCGATCTCGTAGTAAAATAGCCTACATATTACAATTTATGGTATAAATACAATGTAACTGGGTCACACCCGAAAACTCAAGATGCAAGATTGCTGGTAAAATTCATGTTCTGGGAATAATAAGTTAATTAAGTAGTAAAATATAGCTGCAATCGAAAAGTATTGGGAATAAATTTTGAATAAGGAACAAAAAAAAAAGTTTCCTTCCCAGGCAGGATTCGAACCACGGAAGTCTTAGTTACCAATCTATCGTGCTCTGGAGTAAACAAGGCTCTGAAATCAGATACAAGGATTGATCCGGTTTTTTTTTTTTGCCACTACTGTACATTCTTGAAGAATTTACAAGAGTGGCGTGACTTTTAACAATTGTTCTGACAAATGCGTAAGGAAAATGTAATTTTGTATTTAAAAATCGAAAAAAAAAAATCTGTACGGAGCAACTATGGAATTCACAACACATGTTTAGCTTCAGAATACTATAGTCCCGTCGCTCTAATTTCCGGCAGCCAATCACGTTACAGGTCGGCTATATTTAAACGTGTGCGTCTTGTGATTCGCTGATGAAGACTTTAAGAATTTCCTAAGGCTCGATAAATACTTAATATAGTCGCCCGCCATTTTGGCTCTTTCGTTTGCGTTCGCAGAAAGGACATGAGGACGTTATTTGCCGCTCAATTATTTGCTGAATTACAGTGTGTTTGATTTATTATCATAGGAGCTACGACATGATAATATTTAACGGTGTGGCAAATAGATTCCTCGTCTGGTAGCTCGGCAACGAAAGAACAAAAATGGCGAATGATACTACCTACCTAGACTTCACAGAGCCTTGACTTTCTAAGACGTAAAGAAAGAGGAGGAGTCACGCCGGGAATAACAGCGTCGCGACTATAGCTATTAAAGAAATGATACTCCTGAATACTTCATTCTTTATCTGTAATATTCTTTTACCCTCAAAACTAAAAAATAATGGATATTTTACAAACAATTTCAAGTTAGTGTAACTCTGAAAATATTGAGATCTGGACACATGTTTATATGATATTTTTTGCATAGAATGTCGTCGGAAATAAGTTCCGTAAGTGACGGTAAATCCTCGTGAATCACCCTGCATACTTTCTCTCAAATGATCTTCAGCTTATATGCATTTATGTTAAAAAACAACAAATATAATAATGGAAAAGAAACAAATAAATCTGATAAGACACGATTTATCGAAATGAAAAAAATATAAACACAGTAGGTCCTACATATACCATCGCTGGAAACATGACAGGTGACGAACAACAGAAAGGACGATTGCTAATGCTTAGTATACGAATTCACAGCGCTGTATCTCTAGAATATACCGTAATCCCACCAAATATGAAATGAACATAAAACACGCTAATCTCCCAGTGTGGCAGCGCTAATCAGTGATGTGCGTTGCCAAGGAAAATATGAAAACTTTATTTAATACTCCATTGTTCGCGTTCTGGACTGCAGATAAATAATATTAACAAGGTTTGCGTGTTGTGTGTACTCGAATCTCCAGGGGGCCTAAGGAAAATTATATATCTACGAAATCAGTTTACAGGCCAGAGAATTAACGGCGGCAAGCTGCGTCGGTTAGAACAAAGCCATTCAGAAACAGCAGAGATAATTAGTTCGATGTAAGTTACACCATCAGAGTATAGGATGGCTTTACTTTGCTGCTTGTGTACAATTCATAGCGTGTTTTCTTCACAAACTTCGAAATATTTAGAATATGAAATCTCATGTCCTTATTTAGTGTATAATCTCACACTCCTATTCAAAGTTAAATATTATATTGTCGTATCCACGCACATTTATGGTGAAGACAATACAGGGACATCATTTTATTTTTACTAACATTTCTAATATTAACCTGCCTATATCTTTGGATAAACGTTTGAGGACCGGAAACGTTGTTTATGCTCGACCATGCCGAAATGTAGTAATTATACACCTAGTAGCAGCCCTTTAATGGACCTCATTAAAGTACACCTATTCATTAAAGTCCAGGTGTTCCACCAATCAGGAAACACCATTGCAGCAATATGAGAGCGCAAGTATCGATTATTCTCGGATATGCAATCGAAAGACAACTAGTGAAACGTCACGGAGGCTGGAAATCCAATACTATCGCAGAAGGTTATGTTCAGTTACTATAATAATTAGCGTTAATTGTAACTAATATTCAAATAAATTCAATTTGTCATCTCGTTTTTCAATGTCTAAATAAATTTCAAGGTTATATCAAGATTAATGTTTATTTTACTCTCTAGATTATATCAAGGTCAATGACATTTGTTTCTCGGAAAAAATCAATACTTTCGCGTCTGCGCACATCTCACAATTTACGAGGTATTGCACAAGGTCAGTTCCGCTCCCCAGTCAGATATAGAATAACATGAATACTTATGAATAGTTTCAAGTTAGAAATATGGTCGAGCATAAAAAGTAGTATGAAACTTGCCTATAATGGTAATTAAGACGCTCATATGAAAATTATGAAACTCGCTTGCGCTCGTTTCATAAACATACTCGCGTCTTAATTACTACCATTATAGGCTCGTTGCATAATGTACTATTGCTACTCCCTTCCACGACCGGAGTTTGATGATATTAGCGTAAAATACAAATCACTTTACTAGGTATAGGAAGGAAGAAAAGTAGTTCACTAGTAAACTAGTTTTGAGTTTGATAATTCTCATTAGGTTTTTCTTTAATCATAATACAGTACAGTATTAACAATAAGTGTTTTTACTCACGAACTGAGCTATCCACGCGGACATATTCATTATGCAGTGTACAGTAGTGGCAAAAAAAACCGGACCGACGGAATAATCAAAGTCCCCGAAATGAGCCACTGCGCATGCCATGCCCGCATTCACAAGATAGCGAGTAGTTTCGATTGCTGACGTAATCCATTTCGAAAGCCATTAGAAAATAAGCTGGTAAAATTCATGTTCTGGTAAAATATCGTTGCAATCGAAAAGTATTGGGAATAAATTTGAATAAGGAACAAAAAAATGTTTCCTTCCCAGGCAGGATTCGAATCCCAAAATCCTTAGTCACCAGTCTATCACGCTCTGGAGTGAACAAGGCTCTGAAATCAGCTACAAGGGTCGGTCCGGTTATTTTTTTTTTGTCACTACTGTGCAGTATATTATACCGTCTACATCACATTAGCGTACAATACAGAGAGTGAATTGAAATTGAAAAATAATCATAATATGGATATTTAAACACATTTTTGAAAATAATGGCTGTTCTTTTCGATACAGGCTTCAGTTCTTTTGTGCATATTATCGCACTGTAGCCTATTGTACCTAATTCCAATTACTAGTTTCGTCCTTCGTACCAGTAACTCATGCTGAAATATTTCTGTACCTACTCTATAAAAGAGTACGTACCTTACATATTGTAAATTCAATCTTAACTTCTACCCGTCGAAAAAGATGAAATTACTAAGACATGCAATCTACTGTCCGTCCAAGTGGTTATGTAGCAGGGTCGTAGAAAGGGGGAAACTAGGTCCTTTCCTTTAAGTTATTTTAAACAGTTGTATAATATTACGTAGAAGTCCAATTCCTAATAGAAAATGTTTTCAGAAAAGAGCTAAGACAGCCCAGTCACTAGCCTTTACAGAGGGGCCAGCAGAAGCAGGTGGAGGATAACCGGGATGCGACATAAGTAAACGGACGCACAATTGAAAGCTCTTTCTTCACTGCAAAATGAAACCATATTTCTGGAACGCACTATACTCACTATCTCAATACTGTTCACTGTGACTGTAAGGCGACTTTGACTGCATATGCGGCTTTGGTTCTGTGTGGAGGACGGTTGGAACTTCATTAGTAGAAGGGGTGGGAGTGAAGTACAGTAGTGGCAAAAAAACCGGACCGACCTTTGCAACTGATTTCAGAGCCTTGTTCACTCCGGAGCACGATAGACTGGTAACTAAGACTTTCGTGGTTCGAATCCTGCCTGCGAAGGAATTTTTTTTTTTTCTTATTCAAATTTATTCCCAATACTTTTCGATTGTAGCCATATTTTACTACTTAATTAACTTATTACTCCCAGAACATGAATTTTACCAGCAATCAAAAAGTATTGGGAATAAATTTGAATAAGGAACAAAAAAAAATTTCCTCCCCAGGCAGGATTCGAACCAAGAAAGTCTTAGTTACCAGTCTATCGTGCTCTGGAGTGAACAAGGCTCTGAAATCAGCTACAAGGGTGGGTCCGGTTTTTTTTTTGCCACTACTGTACATTAAAAAAACTCAGGTACAATAAAAATTGAAGTAAAAATAAAATGATGTCCTTGTACATCTAAACAAGCAAACGTATGATTCCCACGCTATTACACAATACGTACAGACATCTGGCATTTCTACGTATATATGCCTCGAGCGAGATTCGACACCAGTATTTGCTCAGTTGCTCAGATGTTTCGATTGTCTGGCCACTGGAACTAATTAGCACCACTAATTATTTCGGCGGAAAATCGGGAGGGAGCGCTATTATTCTGTATCGCATTTTTTATATATACATCGTGTTTATTGCATATGAAGAGTGAAGGCTGCAGCTGTCACTGGCCCACGTTTCCTCCTCAATTTTGTGTATCGTTGACATTCGCTTGAAAAAATAAATTAGTCGAAAAAAAGTTGACATCTCCATGTAGCCAAATGTTCAGTAACGCAACTGACGTGACACGAAATTATAAAATAGTTTTTATTTTACCGTCACATTCAACTTTTAATCCCGTATTTTCCACCACTTCATGCTTAACCAATGAGAGAAGCTCTATCTCGGACGTAACGTTCCTGACGACACGGGATCAAATGGGGAATTACCGACTACAGACAAGCAAGGCGGTTATTTTCCTGTTTGTTCTTCATTAATGACCATCTTTATAAAGTGATGACAGAATTCAAAATAGCACAGACATCTTCCTTGTGTCGGTTTGCTTCACGTTATGGTTTCCTTTACAGGAAAACTTTATCATTACCGACAAACTACTGCTTAGAAAGTGCAACACAAGACTGTCATACAAGGGATGGAGGTGAAATAATTATAACTGATAATATGCAAAATGCATATTGTAAACAAGGTTTTCTTCGATTATCATGAAACAGTAATCACTAGATAGTGGATGCGGGATGACCTGTCATTGAATGTAGGTGCACATCTATATTTATATATATAATTTGAACTGGTAATGGAAATTACGGGAAAACGGCTGAACGGATTTTAATGAGTGACCCCTCATTTTCATGCCTGGCATCCAAAGTTTTTCGAAAAAGTAGTAGTTTTCAGTGAAATGTCAATTTTCCTACATAATTTTCCTATTTTCCAAGATCCATCTGTTGTCAATTTTGAGAACTAATTTTACTGAATCACGGCCGACTTGATTGAATTTCAGAACAAAAAACACACTACAATAAACAATAGGCTATTACACGAAGGCCATGACCTGCAGGATTGCCGACATATTTAGAGCTCAATTCAATTTGTTATTAAAAACTGATTCTACAATGTATTATTTTCTGAGTACAGCTGTGTATTGGATATTCAAATCTACGAAACTTGAGGTGGTTTGATGACATTATTACTATTAGAAATTAAATATTATTATAGTTAATATCATGATGCATCTATTTTTCATTAATTGTACATAATATTGATGCTATATTGATGACATGAAAGTGAAACGTTTTGAGGTTATGTAAGTAAATGTAGAGAATATCTTAATTTAGATCTACATTTCTATAATTTACTGAGTGGCTGCTACATATAACAACAAAACTTAAGAAAGATAATAATATTGTTATTAAAAATCAAATATTTTTATACTTATTAGCCCAGTGGGGTTCGGTCTTTTTCATATACTTAATGGCGGTGTAGAGTAGATATTGATATGTGTCATTGTCTTCAGTATTGGCTCGAGAGAGCGCAAAAATTACAGTTCCTAAGGAAAGATCAAAAGGTATTACTTACTGATAAAATAAGAGGCCTAGAAAATTTTGTAGTCTCCAGATCATTTCAGCAAGATCTCTTAGTAGAATAAAATGATTTTACGCTCTACATTTCAAGTTCTACATGCAGCAGCTATACGAAAATGCTATTGTTCGAAAGCTTAGCAAACCTGACATTCTTTTAACTTTTGCCTACAATCCACAATGACCTGAAATAGTTACTGCTATCGTCCTGACATTGATACTTGCGTTTTCGCGTTGAAACTCAAAAACTGAAGTTGGATAGGTTCAAGAAAAAGTATTTGGCCTAAAAAAAATCCATTCAGAGGAAGTATGTTTCATTATTATGGAAGCAAATAACTATCAAAAAGACAAGTATTCTTCATTGGAAATAAATCTGAAAAATTTTTATTTGAACGTCTAACGAACTTAGTTTGTAGCAGCATTTGCTGCACAAGCCATTAGTTTATTATATTTGCACGATCGTAATAATGGTACACTTTTGGTTCGCACTCCCGATGAAGCAAAAGCTTGTGGCCGGGAGTGGAGTTTACATCGAATAATGAAAAAGTAATATTACAAGTTTAAGCCTACACTAAAATAATTATTTAATTTAAATAATCAAAAATATGTAAGCAAAAGTAAAGTGATGAATATCAAAATAATAATACAAGAAAGAATAATATACTACAATGAAATTCTATCAAATATATGTAAGCAAAAGAAAGTGACGAATAAAATAATAATACAAGAAATACAATGAAATTATATCAGGTAAAACATAGAAGATTCATTTAACTAGAAAGTACAAATAATAAAATGAAATGAAAAATATTAAATAATACAATTGTAAAATTCGTTATTTCTTTATTTTTACATTTTCTGAGTTTAAGTGGGATTGTAACATTTGTCTTAAAACAAGATGCGCCCTGAAGATGTGGCTCGAGCTGTAGCCCTTTACGATGATGGACGCAGTGTACGTTACATTGCAAATGTTATGAATATGGCTAGAAGCACAACCCATGATGCCATAAAACGGTATAGAGAGACCCTAGAATACACCAGAAGACCAGGTTCGGGTCGTCCAAGAGCTACAAATCCAAATGAAGACAGGTATATGGTGTTGAGAGTTCTTTGGGAGCGCAACCTGCCAGCTACTAGTGTAGCCCAGCAATTTGTTAACATGCATTGACGCCCAATTTCGGCCAAAACAATTAGAAGGAGGTTGAAAGCAAGTGGACTGATATCAAGTAGACCTGCAACTGGTCCCAGACTTCTCAGGATGCATCGAGTTGAACGACTGCGTTTTGCAAATGATCACAGGGATTGGAGAAATGGACAGTGGAGCTGTGTTCTGTTCACCGATGAGTCCCGTTTCAATCTGTGCTCACCTGATGGACGTGAAAGAGTTTGGAGAAGGAGGGGAGAACGATTTTCACAGTGTTGCATTTCCGAAGATGTGCCGTATGGAGGTGGTGGAGTGATGGTTTGGGCAGGAGTGTGTACGGATGCTCGTAAAGAGTTGGTTTTTGTTGAAAATGGAGGACTAACAGCTGATAGGTATATAAATGAATGTTTGGCTGATCATGTTGTGCCATTTGGCCAATTTGTAGGCGATAATTTTGTTTTAATGCATGATAATGCACGGCCGCATATTGCCCATGCGGTCGGAGATTATCTCCAAGAAGTGGGAATCCATGTTCTTCCATGGCCAGCAAGGAGTCCAGACATGAACCCAATTGAACACGTGTGGGACATGCTGGGACGGCGTGTTAAGAATAGATGACCGAGACCAGAATCGTTACAAGAGTTGAGGCGAGCACTTGGCGAAGAATGGGAACTTATTCCTCAAGAAGACATTGCTAACCAAATTGAGAGCATGCCAAGACGTATGGATGCAGTTATTGAAACCAGAGGGGATAATACCCGTTACTAAAAAGAGTTTTTAATGTTTAAGGCACCATAAAATGAAAAAAAAAAAACAGTTAGACCAAACGATGCCATAGTTATACGCCCTTTGTAATTTTTTGTAAATTTTCTCATCAGAGATTTTTTTTCAAATGTTGTCGTATAAGGTGCTAAATGAAACATTATTTTGTTTAAATGGGGTTTGTTTCATTTTGAAATAATTGGCAACAAAATACAAGCAAATATAGAAGTGTCCGGTTTTTTTGTCCCTGAGTGTATTATGCAATAATATAATGGAGTAATAATTATTATATACATAAATGATATTTTAGTTTTAATTGATTTTTTAATTTTGAAAGATTGAAAGATTCCTAACTTAGAAAAATATTTGTTTGTTTGTTTTTTCAAAAATTTCATGTAAAGAAAAAATGAAAAATAACAAAAGTGAATATATAATAGAATACTAATCAGTGTTTAAAATCAGTTGAAGTGGTTGCTTTTTAAATAATTTATTATTGGAAGTTCCTAATTTTGAATGTTTTAATGAAGTTATTATACAATCTCGGGCCGAAATTTGAGGCATGCCTTAGTCCTGCTTCAGAATTGCATTTTTGGGTTACATTTTTTCCAGTATGCCTACTACCAGAGGAGAAATAGCGCAACGCTACTAGTAACTGATGCAGAGATTCAAGAGAATATTTTCAAAAATAAAAAAGAAATCATTTATTTTTTTCAAATAATCTTTAAATTCAAACATATTTTTGCACTTTCTCATTTTTCTGTTGCATGTTGTATCCGAGTTTCAATTTTTCGAAACAAGGTTAGGACTATAAGCCTAATTCTGAAGGTTAGGACTGTCTGCTTCGAAAGC
Organism: Periplaneta americana; assembly: GCF_040183065.1. Taxonomy (NCBI): domain Eukaryota; kingdom Metazoa; phylum Arthropoda; class Insecta; order Blattodea; family Blattidae; genus Periplaneta; species Periplaneta americana. The sequence goes on from NC_091120.1 coordinate 11,369,454, forward strand.
CTCAATCTGTTTTAAAATTTATGTTCATTTATGTAATTTCAAAATGGTGCACTCTATTTCGAAAAATTCTTGGCCGCCGTGGTCGTTCAGAAATATTCAGCACTCACATATCGTCACTCATAAGTTCTTGGAAAACATCTGCATTATCCATGTGTATTGCGGGAACTGCCATCTTGCACTGTTGAGCCTTGAACTGCAGTTTAAACTCCAGAGAACTGCCGATCAAGTTAAGCTAAGTTAACTCAAGATTAACTGGTAGTTAAGTTTTATAATATGAAGCAGGACGAAACACTTCAGTTTAAACTGAAGGTAAGGTTTAAACGGCGTTTATAATACCGGTCCTAAGTAGAATAACTCGGACCAAATATGGAGGTGTGGGAGAGGAAGAAATTAATTTCCAGATAGGCTTATGTTTCAGTAAGTAAATAATGCAGCAAAATCTGCACTGCCAATCCTGCAACAACCACTTTATACTAGTGATAATCTTATTATTCCGGAGTTACGTCAGAGTCACTGGACAGAAAAGCTTCGCTTTGTAATGTCATCAGTGCTAAGTGGAGTTGCAAAATGTTCAAGAAGGCGTTAACAAAAGACTTAACGAATCCCCGCATCGCCTTTACCACAAACAGATTAAGAAACATTATTTAAGATTAGACAAGCAACATTAATATCATTACAGACTCGCGACTTCTGGAGAATTAAATGTTAAGAAGTGAGAAGTACAGAGTTTAGTTTTAATTACTGGAGTAAGTTTACATTAGCTGCAGTTTGAATTCATTCCAAAATACGTTTTTCTATGTACTGTAAATCTATGCGAACTACTAGATTATTTTCCCGATAGTTGCTTTGGTAGTCTCCAAGCTTAATCCCGTGTTCCTAACAAACCGGCAAGTTGTATCAGTTATCATTATCATAACTCTGCTCTCTACTAATATTATCCACACTACCTTCAACAGCATTCTCTATTTCACCATTTTCATTACTCACATCAGTACCAAAATTACCCGACATGTTACCGAATTCGGCACTATCAACTGAAATTTCACCATCTTCACAACAATCACCCGAAACGACGTCTTTAAAACAATAATCCAGAACGTCACAGCCTACACAACAATCATTCGAAACGTCGTCTTCACAACAATCAGAAGAAACGACGTCTTCAAAACAATCGACAACATCTTTAAAACAATAATCCAGAACGTCACAATCTTCACAACAATCGCGCAGAACGTCTCAGTCTTCACAACAATCACCCAGAACATCACAATCTTTACAACAATCACCCAGAACGTCACAGTCTTCACAACAATCGCCCAGAACGTCACAGTCTTCACTTCAATCGCCCAGAACGTCACAGTCTTCACTTCAATCGCCCAGAACGTCAGTCTTCATAACAATCGCCTAGAACGTGACAGTCTTCACTTCAATCGCCCAGAACGTCACAGTGTTCACTTCAATCACCCAGAACGTCACAGTCTTCACAACAATCACCCAGAACGTCACAGTCTTCACAACAATCACCCAGAACGTCACAGTCTTCACTTCAACCACCCAGAACGTCACAGTCTTCACAACAATCGCCCAGAACGTCACAGTGTTCACTTCAATCACCCAGAACGTCACAGTCTTCACAACAATCACCCAGAACGTCACAGTCTTCACTTCAACCACTCAGAACGTCACAGTCTTCACAACAATCACCCAGAACGTCACAGTCTTCACTTCAACCACCCAGAACGTCACAGTCTTCACAACAATCACCCAGAACGTCACAGTCTTCACTTCAACCACCCAGAACGTCACAGTCTTCACAACAATCACCCAGAACGTCACAGTCTTCACAACACACACCCAGAACGTCACATCTTCACTTCAACCACCCAGAACGTCACATCTTCACTTCAACCACCCAGAACGTCACAGTCTTCACAACAATTGCCCAGAACGTCACAGTCTTCACTTCAATCACCCAGAACGTCACAGTCTTCACAACAATCACTCAGAACGTCACAGTCTTCACTTCAATCTCACCCAGAATGTCACAGTCTTCACAAAAATCACCTAGAACGTCACAGCCTTCACAACAATCACCCAGAACGTCACAGACTTCACAACAATCACCCAGAACGTCACAGTCTTCACAACAATCACCCAGAACGTCACAGTCTTCACCACAATCACCCAGAACGTCACAGCCTTCACAACAATCACCCAGAACGCCACAGTCTTCACAACAATCACCCAGAACGTCACAATCTTCACAACAATCACCCAGAACGTCACAGTCTTCACAACAATCACCCAGAACGTCACAGTATCTACAACCGAAACGCTACCGTCTTCACGAAAATCATCCACCAACTCCAGAACAACCTTCAACACATTCCTTCTCGCCCTCATTTTCACAGGCCTAAATTCTCTTCCTCCTGCTCATTGCCTTTAGCATAATATTGCTCTTCTTCCTCATTATTAATTACTTCCTCATCATCGCCAGCAAAATAATTTCCCTCACTTTTATTTCCCCTTCATTCACTTCAATCTTCTTCCACTCTAAAAACAGATCGCTGGAAGTATAACTGCTACTAACATCCATATAATCTCAATCGAACTCGTCGTCTACACGGTAAGCATGTGATATCTTCTTGAATGAAACGTATCTCTTTTAATTAAAAACAATTTAAGCATAAATACAATTCAAACGGCTTTAGGAAAGCCTGTGGAGTTAACCACAGACGCGATGAACTAAAGAGGTTGAAAACACCCAGCAAAATGTAATCAATAAGGCAGGAACCGAAGCCTGATAAATCATTTCGATAAGAAGTCCATTATTTTCAGCTAATTATAACCAGAGAAGCCGTGATAAAAGTGAAATTGTACGTTTCAACGGCGCTGTAATAACGTTCAACTCCTTATCACGTGGTGATATAAGAAACCAGACATGAAAGCCCCTATTATATTACTGTTTAGGTAATTATTTCGTGAGAATTCTTGAATATTAATAACTACGATTTAGTTCAAGGGTGGATAATAACTCTATCTCCTAATCATAATAGTACGTTGTGAGAAATGTAAGCTTCTTGATCATATTTAAAAACAAGAGAGTTCCAGTAGAGAAAAAGAAACTTGCTGAGCTCTTCAAAACACTTCAAATATTTTACAAAAGATCGGAGAAGCACCTGATTTGGCAATCTCAGTGAATATTTGTCATCTGTCATATTGCTTTACAATATTATGACAGAAGACAATATGCGAAATGATGTGTATGTCGAAGAAATTGAATATGACTGCTTCAAGAATGATAACCAATTTCATTCGACTTTGTCACATGAAAAGCGACGATCTAGACGGAGTTGGTGAAACCAAGTGTGTCAGTTCGAATCGCAGAATGGTATTGTGTACATACAACAAACAAGACATTTTCCACGAGCGAAGAATAATTATTATCTCCTGACTTTGTTGATAGGCCCTTTTTACAAGACACTATCAATACAATTAATTGACAATTTATTTCACGAAATACTTTACAAAGTAATGACAGGTTTAACACCGAAATCACCCATTTTATTTTACCAAAAACACCGTCCTTACGTATGAATGTGATAAACAACTATCCTTATTATACATTCTAGTTACATACGACCCTAAAAAAATCACAATAATAATTTATTATTGTACGAAATGGAACTATAAAAATTGGAGATTTATCCTCCGAAGAGGTGGAAAAATTCAAATATTTTCGAGCAACAGTAACAAATATAAACGACACTAGAGAGGAAATTAAACTCAGAATAAATATGGGAAATGCGTGTTGTTATTCGGTTGAGAAACTTTTGTCATCTAGTCTCCTGTAAAAAAAATCTGAAAGTTAGAATTTATAAAACAGTTATAATTACCGGTTGTTCTTTATGGTTGTGAAACTTGGACTCTCATTTTGAGAGAGGAACATAGGTTAAGGGTGTTTGAGAATAAGGTTCTTAGGAAAATATTTGGGGCTAAGAGGGATGAGATTACAGGAGAATGGAGAAAGTTACACAACGCAGAACTGCACGCATTGTATTCTTCACCTGACATAATTAGGAACATTAAATCCAGACGTTTGAGATGGGCAGGGCATGTAGCACGTATGGGCGAATCCAGATATGCATATAGTGTTAGTTGAGAGGCCGGAGGGAAAAAGACCTTTGGGGAGGCGGAGACGTAGATGGGAAGATAATATTAAAATGGATTTGAGGGAGGTGGGATATGATGGTAGAGACTGGATTAATCTTGCTGAGGATAGGGACCAATGACGGGCTTATGTGAGGGCGGCAATGGACCTCCGGGTTCCTTAAAAGCCAGTAAGTATTATTATTATTATTATTATTATTATTATTATTATTATTATTATATAATAGTTTTAATATGTTCATCTATAAGAACTACGACTACTACAAGAACAAACGTATGGGCCTGCTTTGTGTATGTACTGATTTTGATATGAAACCTCATAAGAAATATGCATATCTTATTACACCTTTTGTAATTTAACTACAGTTCCATAATTTCACTTTATTACCATTCTGCCACTTCGTCATTTAATTGACAATGAAGTTGTACGGAGGTCTTAGAATTGTCTCAATTACCACAAAACGCTAACAGTAATTGAAACAACCTTTTCCACACAGAATATAGTCCTTAGCATCGCTTCCCGCTGATTTAATTATCATGGATTTAAAAGTGATATCTGAACCTCTCCTAGTATTAATGAGGCCATGAATAACGACGCGCCATTATGAGGCAAGAAGCCATTTCTTTCAAGCTTCTCAAGTGAGAGAAAAAGGTCTAGCTAGCATTCCCTAGTCGTTAAAGGTAATGAATAATCCTTTTATAGTTTAAGGATCACATTAAGCGACGGAGAAGGGCTACGCCGTCTGTAACGAATTCGACACTGTCATCAGACTTCCGCAGTCATCGCAATCGTTTTAGTTTTCTTCAGCACAATCAACCTTTATAACATCTCCATAAATTTTACTCATAATCAACATATTTCGTGAAGTCATAACTACTTCAATTTTAAGTTCCAAAAACTGTGTTTAAAATAAAGGAGTACACTAATCCCTAATAATATCATCGCTTTTAGTTGGTTATTTAACGACGCTATATCAAGTAGGTAAGAATAAAGTACATCAATTATTTATAGATTTCAAAAAGGCATATGACTCGGTTAAGAGAGAAGTTTTATATAATATTATTATTGCATTTGGTATTCTCAAAGAACTAGTTCGATTAAATAAAATATGTCTCAGTGAAGCGTACAGCAGGATCCTTTTAGACCAGTTTCTGTCTGAAGCTTTTCTAGTTCATTGCGGGCTAAACCAAGGAGATGCACTATCACCTTTACTTTTTAACTTCGCTCTAGAATATGCCATTAGGAAAGTCCAAGATAACAAAGAGGGTTTGGAATTGAACGGGTTACATCAGCTGCTTGTTTATGCGGATAACGTGAATATGTTAGGAGAAAATCCACAAACTACTACGGAAAACACGGGAATTTTACTTGAAGCAAGTTAAGAGATAGATTTGGAAGTAAATCCCGAAGAGACAATGTATATGATTATATGACGAGGATATTGTACGAAATGGAAATATAAAAACTGAAAATGTATACTTTGAAGAGGTGGAAAAATTCAAATATATTGGAGCAACAGTAACAAATAAAAGTCCACACCGGTTGAGAAACGGTTAGCGCGTCTGACCGCGAAACCAGGTGCCCTGGATTCGAATCCCGTTCGAGACAAGTCACGTGATTGGGGGGTTTTTTCCCCCTCAGCCCAATATGAACAAATGCTGGGCAACTATCGGTGTTGGACCCCAGACTCATTTCACCGGCATTATCACTTTAATTTCATTCAGACGCTAAATAACATGAGCTATGGACGCAGCGTCGTAAAATAACTCACTAAATAACTAACTCACTAACTCACTCGAAATAAATATGGGAAATGCCTGTTATTATTCGGCTGAGAAGGTTTTGTCATCCAGTCTGCTCTAAAAAAAGGTGAGAGTTAGAATTTATAGAACAGTTATTCTATCGGTTGTTCTGCATGGTTGTGAAACTTGGACGCTCACTTTGAGAGAAGAACAGAGGTTAAGGGTGTTTGAGAATACGGTGCTTAGAAAAATATTTTGAGCTAAGAGGGATGAAGTTACAGGAGAATGGAGAAAGTTGCACAACGCAGAACTGCACGCATTGTATTCTTCACGTATTAGTTGGGAAGCCGGATGGAAGAAACCTTTGGGGAGGTCGAGACGTAGATGGGAGGATACTGTAAAAATGAATTTCAGGAAGGTAGGATGTGATGGTGGAGACTGGATAGGGATCGATGGCGGGCTTATATGAAGGCGGCAATTAACCTCGGGGTTTCTTATAAGCCTTAAGTAAGTAAGGAAATAAGCGATTTATGACTCTCTACAATCATATCCCACCTCCCTCAAATCCATTTCAACATTACCCTCCCATCTACGTCTCGGCCTCCCTAAAGGTATTTTTCCCTCCGGCCTCCCAACTAACACATACGCATTTCTGTATTCACCCATACGTGCTACATGTCCTGCCCATCTCAAACGTCTGGATTTAATGTTCCTAATTATGTCAGGTGAAGAATACAGTGCGTGCAGTTCTGTGTTGTGTAACTTTCTCCGTTCTCCTGTAACTTCATCTCTCTTAGCCCCAAATATTTTCCTAAGCACCTTATTCTCAGCCACCCTTAACCTCTGTTCCCCTCTCAAAGTGAGAGTCCAAGTTTCAAACCAAACCGGTAACTCTTTTATAAATCCTAACTTTCAGCTTTTTGAGAAAGTTAGAGTTCATAACACAGTCATATTACCGGTTGTTCTGCATGGTTGTGAAACTTGGAGTATCAAATGAGTTATTTAGCGTCGATGAAATTGGTTATAGTGAAATGATATTTGGCGAGATGAGGGGGAGAATTCGCAATAAATTACCTGACATTTGCCTTTAGGTTGGAAAAAACCTCTGAGAAAAGCCAACCAAGTAATCAGCCCAAGCGGGGATGGAACCCGTGTCCGAATGTAACTCTAGATCAGCAGGTAACCGCCTCAGCCGTCTAAGCTACGCCTGTGGCTTCCAGTTCATTCTGATGAGCAAAATTTTGCGGTATATACAGGGACATCATTTTATTTTTACTTCAATTTTTATTGTACCTGAGTTATTGAATGTACTTCACTCCCACCCCTTCTACTAATGAATTCAACCGTCGTTCACACAGATCCAAGACCGCATATACAGTCATAGTAGCCTTACGGTCACAGTAAGTAAACAGTACATTCCAAAAATATGTTCGCGTTTTCCAGTGACGAAAGAGCTTTCAATATTGAATCATTTTCGGACAGGTACTGTCGTCCATTTGCCAACGTCGCATCCCGGTTTTCCCCACCAGCTTTTATTCGCCAGCTAGTGGCTGGGCTGTCTTAGCTCTTTTCTGAAAACATTAATTTCTGTTAGGAATTGGACGTCTACCTAATATTATACAACTATTTAAAATAATTTAAATGAAAGGCCCTCGTTATGTAACAACTGCCACGTGATTTCCCCCCTTTCTACGACCCTACGACAAAACCCCTTGGACGGACAGTGGATAGTATGTCTGAGTAATTTTATCTTATCGGATCGGGCAGAAGTGAAGATTGAATTTACAGTACGTAAGGTACTCTTTTATAGAGTAGGTACAGAATTATTTCAACATGAGTTACTAGTACGAAGGACGAAACTGGTAATTGGGATTAGGTACAATAGTCTATGCGATAATATGCACAAAAGAACTGAAGACTGTATCGAAATAAACGTCCACTATTTTAAAAAATGTGTTTAAATATGCATATTATGATTATTTTTCAATTTAACTTCATTCTCTATATTGTACGGTAATGTGCTGTAGGCAGTATAATATACACTGCATAATGAATACGACCACATGGACAGCTCAGTTCGTGAGTAAAAACACTCATTGTTAATACACTACTGTATTTTGATTAAACAAAAACCTAATGAAAATTATCAAACTCAAAAGCGCGATATTTCCTAGTTTATGTAAATGGATGAACTACTTTTCTTCCCTCCTATACCTAGTAAAGTGATTTGTTTGTATATTACGCCAGCATCATCGAACTCCAGTCGTGGAATGGGGTAGCAAACGGCGTTGATCCAGAGGTATAGGCAAGTTAATATTAAAAATGTTAGTAAAAATAAAATGATGTTCCTGTACAATCGTAGATCATACGAACGGTAGCATTGTACAAACTGCAAATTAAGATATAAGATAAGAATTGAAGTTGAACCTAACTAAGGTCGTACAGAAACAGAAGAATATTGTGGAGACTAGAATATCCGACTGCCGAAAATAGACAGCACAGAATTTATTAACTAAAAACCAAGAGGTTCTGAGAGGCGTTGATGTGGCACATTTCCTCGTGCAGCCAGAACAGTCCCATTGCACCTAATCTCTGATCTTGCTACTGCTGATGCTATTGATTTCGTTCTGGAGGATATGTAAATCACAGGTACACATACTCTGTATTCCGCAAGTGACACCAATGTGTGGAGGGTAATTCAGTAATGTCACTGTTTGAATACAAACACAAGCCTGCAACCAGACCTTGTTACAGGTAAGTATCTGATACGCCAGGAATGTGAAAATGTCATTGGCTGAGTGGAGACTATAATAGCATTGCGGTCAATGGCCGCATCATCCACACATACCACAATGGAGTACGACCGGCGGGGCAGCGTGGTTCAAGGCCGTTGGCTACAGACGAGATCGGGCTCGTGATTCAACGACATTTCATTAACTACAAATGTAAGTAAAGCTTCAGTTTATTCACCTCTGTATTCAGGTCGTTCTATTCAATGCGTTTTCCACATTTTGGGACATCGAGAAAGATATCATTTTCTGGCTCAATGTCTGGAGGTAATTTTCATTATGATATATTTCAAATTTCAAATTAATTCACAATTTACATTTCAAATGAATACATATGAATAGATACCCGAAATGAGCATATGCTCGTGCTCGGGTACAGTCCAGTAGTCTACATAAATTTTACAGAGATCAATAATAATGTTGGTAAAAGGTAAAAGTATCCCCGTTACATGCCATGAAGGCACTTGGGGGGGCATGGAGGTAGAGCCCCATGCTTTCGATGACCTTGGCACTAGAATGAGGTGGTGTGGTCGGCACCACGCTCTGACCGCCTTTTACCCCCGGGAAAGACCCGGTACTCAATTTTATAAGAGGCTGAGTGAACCTCGGGGCCGTTCTGAAAGTTTGGCAACGAGAAAAAATCCTGTCACCACCTGGGATCGAACCCCGGACTTTCCAGTCCGTAGCCAGCTGCCAACTGCCAACTGAGCTACCCGGCCGCCATAATAATGTTGATGATAGAAATAATAGTAACATCAATAATAATAATAATAATAATAATAATAATAATAGAATAACCGTGACTAAGATGATACAAAGATAGTAATACAAATTAATAATAATAATAATAATAACAATAATAATAATAATAATAATAATAATAATTTATTTATAATATTAACGTGCAAAACAACAGCACAAGGCCAATTAATAATAATAGTAATAGTAATAGTAATAATAATAATAATAATAATAATAATAATAATAATAATAATAATAATAATAATAAAACAAAAATATTTACAATAATAAAATAAATACTAACACGGATAAAATAGAATATAAAACCACTAGCGAGAGTTAACACAACTTAAATAAGCATATAATAACCAGGAAAAAAATGATGAACTCGAAAATCAACAGAAAAGTTGTTGTATCGCAGACGACAGCAACCGCCCTATTGACATTGTGTTGTGCATTAATGGTAGTAGGGGGAAGCCGAAGGTCTACGTAACTGCCGTTGTCTTCGAATCTTCTCATACAATCGTGGGAAGTTAATGCTGAAAAACAAAATGTCTACGAGTCAAACTGTTCATTATCACTAAGATAAATACACATCGTATGTCTAACATTTTATGAGTGAGGGAGACTCCATTAAAAATTCTGAAAATTTTCCAAAACATTTGAAGACTCCACTGCTAAAAGGGGGAATGTCGAATTTATTTAAGAGTCCACTTCTAAAAGGGGAATGTCGAATTTATTTGAAATTCCCCTTTTTGTGTTTTTTTTGTAGATTATTTAACGACGCTTTATCTACATCTTAGGTTATTTAGCGTCTGAATGACATGAAGATTATAATGCCGGTGAAATGAGTCCGGGGTCCAACACCGATAGTTACCCAGCATTTGCTCGTAATGGTTGAGGGAAAACCCCGGTAAAAACCTCAACCAGGTAACTTGCCCCGATCGGAAATCGAACCCGCTTTTTGTGTTGTATACCAATTCATCTTCACGATGTAGATCTGGAATTATCACCGTTCTTGCAGTGCAACAAAAGGTATTGTATTCTACTCCCTTTGATCTATAGTACTGAATCTTCATCTCATTTTTTCACAAATTTATGACATTCCCCCTTTTACAGTGGACTCTTCTCTTTATAGGTTTTTTCACTCGTTTAGAATGTATAATTTCATATCCAAAATGAATTTACTTCAATTCTGATTACAAAATAATATATATTTTTTTAATTAAGGTTGTAAGGAAGCGTCACATTTAAAGAGCTGTCAAAATTACTTTTTCATCAAAGAATTCATTTTTACAAATTCCTGATTACAAATCTAGTAATTTTTTGTTCTAAAGTTGACTCTCTGAAGTTACTAGATGAATGTAGCGGAAGAGAATTTTGATAGATATGTGCTACATAAATATTCATTTTATACTTTCAAATCCATTTTTCTATACGTTTATTTTTCTTGATTCAACACTAACATTTTGTGCCAAATATTAATCAATCTGGATGAAATTTTTACTGCAAATATTTATGAGGTAGCTGCATGTTTCTCTGCATTTATTTTGTAAGAAATGCTGCTAGCTTATTTTATGAATATTTTTTCATGAATCACAGAAAAAAATAACATTGGAAAAAAATTGAAAGTGAATAACCGAGATATTTGGGTTTGAAAATATTTCTAAAAAGACTTAGAAAATCAAAAGCCAAAAACATTTCGAAGTTCAAAATTTTGATTTTTTGTTAATCTTCTAGGGTGCTATGCATAGACATTTCGTTAGCCCGCGCTACGGACGTGCTAAACTAGCCCCGACTACTTGTACAGAAATCATATCACATCATATCGCTAACACTGGTTTATGAATACGAAAAACCTTAGTTCGCTGATCATCCACCGGAAGCCCGCGCTAAGAATGTCTATGAATATGGCCTTTAAATACCTAGTAAAAATACTGTCAAAATGCGGTTGAAAAATGATTAGGAAAAAAGCTGTCATTTTTAGCGTAGTGTTCCCTTAAGTTATTAAATAGTGAACGAATTTCAAATTCCCTACCTATTTTGTTTGCTAAGTCCTAGACGTATGTTATTCATATATTACTACGTTTTAAGTACACAGCATCTCCCTATTAAAGTTCTATAGGACCTAGAACGCCTAAATAATAATAAACTCCTATACCTAAACGCCTGAAAACTATGTCTGTTCCTTCAAAAAAAACCTTTTTAGTATTTTTATTTAAAATAAAAGTACCGGTACTAAAATGTCCAAAAAGCTACAAAAATGTTATTTAAAAGAAGCCTTACAGATAAACACTGGTCTGCAAGTTCGTCCTATATTTTTCTTAGAAGAGTAGAGAAGAAAATTAATTTCCTGGAATTGAAGTTCCTTTGCAAAGTCCATCCTAGCATAAACAAGGTGGTAGGTTGTTCAGGTTATAAGAATGCTTACAAATATGTTTTCTCGTCAGTGCACTCCTGTTATGCGAAATGAAACTGACCAATCAGCAATCAGTCTCTTTCACTGATGCAATTTGAGTCTTCGGTTCAGTACCACTCCATCGTCAGCACCAGTTCTTTGTACATAAATTCCACCCAAAATGGAATATTTGCTAAAATTAAAATTAACTGTTAAATTTGGGCTATTCCATCTGAAATCGACCGAAATATAGAAAAAAATTGACCTTGCAATTTTTAAATACAATGAAACTTTTTATATCCGTAGACAACTGTGATATAATGCTTTGTGCAAAGTTTGAGGCATCAGAACTTAATAGTGTTTAAATTAAAAATATTTAAATTTATCGTATTTTCATAAAATTAGCAACTTTAAACTGTTGTGGCTCCGAAACCCTTTCACCCAATGATCAAAATCATGGTTTATTTTGATGCTGAAAAGTTAAAGTTTATATTGACATATTTCCTTGTTATGGAAATGGAGAAATTTAAATTTTTCTTCATTAAGATGCCTTTGGCCACGAAAAAATATTTTAAAAATATATGGTTAGATCAAGCATTGAAAGTACAAATAAACACATAATTTTTACTGATGGCACGTTGATAAGAAAGTATTGAAAATATCAAATAAAGAAAATAAATAGTACGCGCGTGAACTAACTAGCTGACTGTGAGACGGGAGGTAGTCGAGACAAGCAAGGCCACGAGACAAACACGTGATGTGTCGTCTAGCAGTCATGGCTGTGCTAGCTTTATCACAGGTTTTCATAAACACAGGGGTAAAATGACGCCCAAAGCTCGCTTATCTTCAGCTCTCGGCCAGTGCGTCCGGTACTGCGCCGTTCAAGTCTAGGCGTGTGAAAATAATCTATTTAATACCCTCGAAACTTATTGCCGTACCACTAACCAAACAATGTCGAATCCCTCTTAATAATGCAAGGTTTTTCCTCAATATTTTTTTACATTTTAAGAAATGGCCAAAAAGCCTAAAAGCAAGTAATATCAGATTATCTGTCTCTCTGTGTACAATAAAAATAAGGATTACTTCTTAACATAACCTAACAAATGTCAGCTTCAAAATAAGCTCTCGTTCAATGTTCTGCAGTAAATGGTTCCAGAGTTCTGAGCGCTGAAAGAGGCTTGTTTTTATAAAATACGCTAAATTTGTCGCTCAATAATACGAAAACCGTTTGACTTTCGATAGTATATTTTTGAAAATGCACTCCCCTCAGCACCTTGTATAAGTAGGGAAAAAATTAGAGCATAAAAAAATGTGAGGCTTTTTACTAATCGATTTCATATGGAATAGCCCATTTTATATAAACTCCTAGAAGTCCTAAATTGGATTTTACAAAGGCCCAATTATCTGTTTTTAGCACCTAGAAATGTGTATCAAAAGAAAAAAAAAATCAAATTTCACAATAGTCTCCTCTGAAATAATCCTGTATCGTGTTAACACATCCAGTAATTCCAGCTAATTCTTAATGCCTACCGTTGGTCTATTGTGCGAAAGAAATGAAATGAACGAAATAACTCTGGCCTTGAAAGTAGATGATAAAGAAAGACAATTCGAATGAAATACTCAACATGTCCCGTTCTTGCAACCAGACTGTACAAGTAACGTTACGGAACAATTCTCTCGCACTTCTACCCCCCCCCCCTCCACAAGTGGAAACAAGATTTCTTCTCCATCCTTTCTCATCCCTTTCTCTCCGCACACTTTCCACAACGACAAATTAAATCATATTTCTTTTTTCTCCGTACTTCTTTTTCAATTCCCCCCACCCCACTAAATGAATTGCTCCTTTTCTTTCTGGTACCTCTTCCCTCCACCACTCTTAAGAAATTCGCTTCGCCCGCCAATTTCTTCGTTTGTGGACGTCAATGTAGGAAGAATAAAGCAATTATTTATTGAAAGATGGGGACTGCTGATATCGAGTTATCGAAAAATCGAATACATTTTTTTTTGCCGAAATTCAAATCGAGTTGGCCATTTCCATTCCGACTGGTTTTATTCATTTTTTTTTTCCTCCTAGCGGATTAAAAAGCTAGCGGTGCTTCCCACACTCACGTTTTTTGAAACGATGCCGTGCTCACGATTTATTACCTATCATTTTAAACCGTATAACCATATTTCTCCCGTTCCCACCTAATTCTGTAATATTTTGTTTGGTCTGAGTGTACTACGACAGAATATATAATTCTTTCCTGAAATGTATGGCTGGTATTGGAATTACATTTCTTAAGAAATCCCCAGTCTAACATATGTAAGATTCTATTAGAGACACGCATTTGGCTTCATATGAGAACAGTGTCTTCTGAAATTCAACCTCCTGCAGCATATTTTGCTTCGCCAAAAAAGGAAAAACTAAATTCTTAACTAAAAACACATTACTTTATCATTAACAAGAAATGTAGTCGCAATAAAATTCCAAATGGTTGATTCTCTATTATCCGTGGTAATGAAGAGGAGGGAGTGAACGTTTAATCGAAAAAATCGGATAATCCGGAAGATTTTCGTAAATTGAATGCTTAATACAATTTCGTGATTTCCTCCGTGGTCTTCTGTTTTAACACGCTACATAATAGATCACAAATTTCCTAATTTAAGTCTGGTTTTCAACGACAAAACTCCCTATGACAATATATAATTCTTTCCTAGAATGTATGACTGGTATTGGAATTACATTTCTTAAGAAACCCTCTGTCTAACATATGTAAGATTCTATTAGGGACACGCATTTGGCTTCATATGAGAACAGAGTCTTCTGAAATTCAACCTACTGCAGCATACTTTGCTTCGCCAAAAAAGGAAAACTAAATTCTTAACTAAAATACACTACTTAATCAGCAACAAGAAATGGAGTCTCAATAAAATTCCAAATGCTTGATTCTTTATTAATCTACATGCAGTAGAACCTCTATTATCCGTGGTAATGAAGGGGGTGGGTGGAGTGAACGTTTAATCGAAAAAAATCGGATAATCTGGAAGCTTTTCGTAAATTGAATGCTTAATACAATTTCGTGATTTCCTCCGTGGTCTTCTGTTTTAACACGCTACATAATAGATCAGAAATTTCCTAATTTAAGTCTGGTTTTCAACGACAAAACTCCCTATGACAGAATATATAATTCTTTCCTAGAATGTATGGCTGGTATTGGAATTACATTTCTTAAGAAACCCCCTATCTAACATATGTAAGATTCTATTAGGGACACGCATTTGGCTTCATATGAGAACAGAGTCTTCTGAAATTCAACCTACTGCAGCATACTTTGCTTCGCCAAAAAAGGAAAACTAAATTCTTAACTAAAATACACTACTTAATCAGCAACAAGAAATGGAGTCTCAATAAAATTCCAAATGCTTGATTCTTTATTAATCTACATGCAGTAGAACCTCTATTATCCGTAGTAATGAAGGGGGTGGGTGGAGTGAACGTTTAATCGAAAAAAATCGGATAATCTGGAAGCTTTTCGTAAATTGAATGCTTAATACAATTTCGTGATTTCCTCCGTGGTCTTCTGTTTTAACACGCTACATAATAGATCAGAAATTTCCTAATTTAAGTCTGGTTTTCAACGACAAAACTCCCTATGACAGAATATATAATTCTTTCCTAGAATGTATGGCTGGTATTGGAATTACATTTCTTAAGAAACCCCCTATCTAACATATGTAAGATTCTATTAGGGACACGCATTTGGCTTCATATGAGAACAGAGTCTTCTGAAATTCAACCTACTGCAGCATACTTTGCTTCGCCAAAAAAGGAAAACTAAATTCTTAACTAAAATACACTACTTAATCAGCAACAAGAAATGGAGTCTCAATAAAATTCCAAATGCTTGATTCTTTATTAATCTACATGCAGTAGAACCTCTATTATCCGTAGTAATGAAGGGGGTGGGTGGAGTGAACGTTTAATCGAAAAAAATCGGATAATCTGGAAGCTTTTCGTAAATTGAATGCTTAATACAATTTCGTGATTTCCTCCGTGGTCTTCTGTTTTAACACGGTACATAATAGATCAGAAGTTTCCTAATTTAAGTCTGGTTTTCAACGACTATGACAACATTTTTTATGAGCTCTGCAAAAAAACTGCTTGCAAAGTGAAGAATTCGTGATGAAACAGAGAATGTTTGCCTTCGTAGAGTTAATGCAGCAGTTACATATTTAACTGCTTGTTTCTGTTCATTAATCTGTCCTCAGAGCACTTGGCTGATCAAATATGACGCTCCTAGTACCTTCAAAAGAATGTTATAATTAGAGCCAGAAGTATCCTGTAATTACGCATTCTTTCTCATCTACAAGCCTACGAAACAAATTACAATTACAATACTATTTTTGGAAAGATTATTCATGATGGAATTTTCTATTATACGTATGTTTACATGCACTACACTTCGTATCACTTTATATAAAACTATTAATGTTACATTTGTATCTTTATTATTCTTCTAAAATAACAATAGTTTTGTAACAATCATACTTCAACAGATCAGGCATTGAAGCTGAAAACTGACATTTTTAAGTTAATGACAAACAGAATCTACGATGTAACTTGAATTGGGACCAGAAGGCTACCTCAGTGTTTGGAATCCACATTATCCTATTTCGAAGTTTTTTTTTTTTTTTTGCTTAGTTGTTTGTTTACTATTTATATATTTACTTCATTCAATTATTTATTCTCATATTTATTTATTTACATATTTCTTCATTATTCACTTATTCACCCATTTCTTTCTTTATTTATTCACTTATTTATTTATTCATCTATTTCTTTCTTTATTTATTCACCTGTTTCTTTCTTTATTTATTCACCTATTTCTTTCTTCATTTATTCACCTATTTCTTTCTTTATTTATTCACCTGTTTCTTTCTTTATTTACCCACCTGTTTCTTTCTTTATTTATTCATTTATTTATTTATTCACCTATTTCTTTCTTTTTTTTATTCACTCATTTATTTATTCACCCCTTTACTTATTTATTTATGCACTTACTTATTCACCTATTTCTTTCTTTATTTATTCACCTATTTCTTTCCTTATTTATTCACTCATTTATTTATTCACCCCTTTACTTATTAATTTATGCACTTACTTATTCACCTATTTCTTTCTTTATTTATTCACCTATTTCTTTCCTTATTTATGCACTTATTTATTTATTCACCTATTTCTTTCTTTATTTATTCACTTATTTATTCATTCATCTATTTCGTTCATTACTTATGCACTTATTTCTATAATTACTTAATTATTTTTATTTGTTTAATTATTTATTTATTTACTTATTCACTTATTCATTCATTCGTTCATTTACTTATTCACTTATTCATTCATTCTCTTATTAATTCATTCACTCATTCATTTATTTATTTTATTTATATCGATTTTAAGGAACGCGGAGGTCCTTCGGCGTCATCAGTCCCTATCCTGAGCAAGTTTACTCCAGTCTCTACCATCATATCCCACTTCCCTCAAAAATCTATTTTTATGTTATCCTCCGATCTACGTCTTTTTCCCCCCTCTAGCCTCCCAACTAACACTCTATATGCATTTCTGGATTCGGCCATATGTGCTGCATGCCCTGCCCACCTCAAACGTCTGGATTTAATGAAGAAGATGTCAGATGAAGAATAGAAATTTATTTATTTATTTATTTATTATTTACAAGATGTGATTTCGACATTCAACTAATCACACATTTTCATAGTTCAAGTGCATTTGAACTGAAAAAAAAAATAGATAAATGATAATACGATACAAAGAGCCATCATTTAATTGTAAAATGAAGGCTCTTTGTATTTTCATTTTATTTATTTGTATTGACTTGTCGGTCCAATATGTTTTGTAAAAAAAATAAAATAAAAAAGTTTACCTTCGGAAAATGTTGAACAAATGAAGTTCCTTAACTATAGAATGCATTACGGTCGGCATCGACGCAATCCCGTAAAGAGCAATGCTGTAAAGAGCAATGCTGTAAAGAGCAATGCTGTAAAGAGCAATGCTGTAAAGAGCAATGCTGTAACTTTTGTTAATATTTCTTCTCGACTAATAAGCAGAAAAACGTCCCGCGTTAAAAAACATAATTAGAGATTCTGCTATCCCAAATAGTATCTATTCTCGAAGTCTTATCTACTTACTTACTGGCTTTTAAGGAAGCCGGAGGTTCATTGCCGCCCTCACATAAGCCCGCCATTGGTCCCTACCGTGAACAAGATTAATCCATTCTCTATCAACACATCCCACCTCCCTCAAATCCATTTTAATATTATCTTCCCATCTACGTCTCGGCCTCCCTAAAGGTCTTTTTCCCTCCGGCCTCCCAACTAACACTCTATATGCATTTCTGGATTCGCCCATACGTGCTACATACCCAGCCCATCTCAAACGCCTGGATTTAATGTTCCTAATTATGTCAGGTGAAGAATACAATGCGTGCAGTTCTGTGTTGTGTAACTTTCTTCATTCTCCTGTAACTTCATCCCTCTTAGCCCCAAATATTTTCCTGAGAACCTTATTCTCAAACACCCTTAAACTATGTGTTTGTCTCAACGTTGGAGTCCAAGTTTCACAACCATAAAGAACAACCGGTAATATAACTGTTTTATAAATTCTAACTTTCAGATTTTTTGACAGCAGACTGTATGATAAAAGCTTCTCAACCGAATAATAACAGGCATTTCCCATATTCTCGAAGTCTGTGTTCACTAAAAATTCCACTTTGCACCGCAGGGAATTGAACTGGGTATTCGCCATGTAAAGCCGAGGCCTTAGTCATTCGGATAACTACTTTCAAAATTATAGGTCTCAGCGGCGTAAGGTTACCAGTAAGCGGTTTCTATTTCAAATCTGCTAAGGAAATGAAATTAACGACTCTGTTTACAATTCCGATGAGAATGACGCCAGCCTGAATGCAGCAACTTCGTGACTTCTCCTGCATAGCGACAACGCGATGCAAATGCAGCTGCACCTACTGACTTCTGACGATTCCAGTCACACAAGTCAGTTAACAGTCAAGGTAAGAAGTGGGTTTCGCAACACGAATACATGTGGGAATGCTGTTAATGGACGATAAAACTGCGTGGTGAGAGACACACACGCTTCCCTGTGACACTGGCTAGTGAAGGAAAGTCTGGAGTATCCGAAGGTAGAAATAAAACTATGAACTATGGTCCTCCGAGCAGAGGGATGGCTAGTATGTGAATCTGTATTATTTGTAGACGAAAAAACTCTTTGTGCGAGATCGTGCGTATTTGCTTGTTTTCCGCACAGAACCAATACGCGGTAAGTGTGAAATACCACATTCAGTATTCCCAACGCAACCTTACTTACTTACTTACAAATGGCTTTTAAGGAACCCGAAGGTTCATTGCCGCCCTCACATAAGCCCGCCATCGGTCCCTATCTTGTGCAAGATTAATCCAGTCTCTATCATCATACCCCACCTCTCTCAAATCCATTTTAATATTATCCTCCCATCTACGTCTCGGCCTCCCTAAAGGTCTTTTTCCCTCCGGTCTCCCAACTAACACTCTATATGCATTTCTGGATTTGCGCATACGTGCTACATGCCCTGCCCATCTCAAACGTGTGGATTTTAAGTTCCTAATTATGTCAGGTGAAGAATACAATGCGTGCAGCTCTGCGTTGTGTAACTTTCTCCATTGTCCTGTAACTTCATCCCGCTTAGCCCCAAATATTCCGAGGCTTATTGTAGGGATTCGTAACAAGCTGTTTTTTACGGTGATGGGTTGTTAGCCCTTCGCCCAACCCCCAAGCTGGAGGACCACCCCTTATCGGCTGTCCACGACTGCTTATTCAATATATTCGCAGCTACCCTCCATATCTGGAGGCCGTCTCCTCTATCCGCAACCTGAGGACGCGCCATGCCGTGGTGATAGGGACCCACCATACATGGATTCCCAACGCAACACACATAACAATTTCCCTCTTCTTACCGCTTAAGCGCGACATTCATTTTACTGCTTTAGGCTTTTAACATATTATTTTTAGAGACGTTTAACAAAGTAATAATTATAAATTGGAAACTTACCACTGCAATTTCACCTAAATTGCAATGTTAATTATTGTTTTTAAATATTTGCAAAAATTAAGTAAAGTTTACTACTCTACGAAACTTATTGCATTCCTGATACAAGTAACATTAAGGAAGCCGTGAAGAAATCAACAAGATTCCAGATGCCGATGTTATTACTGCAATGTGTTATTATAAATAATATTGTTAAAATATTAAAATGAAAAATAAATCATTACATAACCTTACCGTTTATTTTAAGTTCGCATTTATAGACTGGGGGGGAAAAAAAAGACAGACGTATATCACGGCCTGCTGGAGTATAGTAAACACAGAAAATATTTTATAGCAACAATGTTGAAGAAAGATATTTTGGTGTTCCGAAGTTGCCGTCATTAAACAGAAACTAACATGGAGATTTCATTGCAACTAATTAGAAATTCGTCTTTCAGGTATGTAATAAACTATCTTCGCACAAAATAATGTACGGTACACGAGCGATATGTTTGTTTTCATGTTCTCGGAAATTAAAAAAGCTCAACTACGTTTCGCTTCTTCAGTCTTTTCCTCGACCATGAAAACGTCAACATACCGCTCTTGTAACGTATATTACTATTATTCATCACTAGGGATAGGATTTTGATGAAATTGCATCTTTTTTCTAGTAAGCCAGAAACTTTGCTCCTTTAGTATTTGTGTGTTATGTGATAAACTGAGTGTTTTAGGACATATTTGTTAGGACTTTTTTGTTTGCATTTTTTGCCTGTTTCAACTCATACGAGCATCTTTTGTTTTATTAGGTCTTTTTTATGCATTTTCATTTAATTTTGGCCATAAATCCCCAATATTAATGTAAAATAATATTTATTTCCTTCGATATTTTCTTTACACATTTTGTCCATTAACACCCATTATTTTGTATAATATTCGTATTTTAATCGTTTTTCTACACAAATATTGCCATTTTAACGTAGTACACTCCATGTAATGGATTGGTCCAACCATCCCTTCAATATAGACTCCTCTATACCTGTTGATTCAGGATAAGAGTGGCCTTGTGGTAGGCTACATGGAAACTAAAAGTAAAGTAAATCCATGGTGCTACAGCCCATGAAAGGTCAAGACCAACCAGCTGACTGCTGACCTCACGTCCACATGCCGAAGCAGAGGTGAACGATCATACATGGAAACAAAATTAGGTAAAATAATTAATTAAAGTGTTACTTACAAAAAATTATGTAAAATTTAATTTAATTACAAGTCTAAATATTAAGTAGTACAAAATCTCTTTTCCTACTAAGCCAATTATGTAAGATCAATTTTTAAAGCATTTTTAAGGGCATTTTTTTAAATATTTTTAGGTCATAAATGCATTGTTTTAGGACACTTTTTCATGATTTATAGGTCATCGAAATCCTAGCTCTATTCACCACATGATATAAACATTTTGAAAATCATATAATATTGCAGTAAATTGGTTTCGGGTGAATGGTTTCAGTCTGAATTTAAATAAAAATAAAAATATAAAATTTTCATTGAAAAATACATCGAATGCCGAAGCTCAGTTATAGGTAAAATTGTTAGGAATTGTATTGGATTCTAAACTAACATGGGATGAACATATTAATTTGTTAAATATTAGGCTACCAAGAGTAATTTATTTATTAAGCCGTTTAAAGCCTTTAATACCAAAATTATACTTCATAAATTCTTATTACGCCTTTTTAAAAAAGTATATTATCATATGGTATTTATATTCGGGGAAATAGCAGTAGCATGTCCAAGGTTCTCATTCTTAAAAAAAAAAGAAAAAAGAAAAAGGTTTCACGCATTGTAACAGGATCTGCATATGACGCTCACTGTAGGTCAATATTTATTGGAGAAAAAATTTTAATTGTCACAAATTTATACAGGGCTTTCATTTCAAAACTTCCCAGTCTAAATAACTAATTATTTAAATTGAATTCAATTTAAACAAAAAACACGTCAATTTAGATATTGAAGGGGAAGTCTGAAACTAGGCTTAATTGCATTTTAGATTTCACCCCCCCTCATCCACTTTAAAATTTCAAATGGCACCCCTATATGTTTATACGTACATATGAAAGAGCATTCAATCATTTATACACCTCATTCATTTGTTTTCGCATCTTTTGTTTTCTGTCGTCGCCTGGCAACCTGGATTATTGTTATTGTTGATTAGAGCTGAAGAGAATAAAGCTACAAAAACTTATTGAGCATTTCATGTAGTAGCTGTGTTTGTGTATTAAATTATTTTAAACACTGTGTATACCCTTCTAGAGAGAACATAAATCATCCTTATTGATTAACTGTAGAAAATTACACAAAAGCTGTGTTTTCATTCATCCTACAATCAACTGATATTTTACAAATAGAAGTTTGACTCGGCATAAATGATGAATATGTTATGTTTCTGTCAAATGCTTTCATAATGTAACACAAAATAAATGTGTATTCATATGGAGTAGGCCATGAAATAAACAAAACGTGCATCTGCACATTATGGTAGAAGAGTAATGGATTTCCTCAACCAAATGTTCCCTGGCAGATGGATTGGAAGAAGACACATTGAATGGCCAGCTAGATCACCTGACCTCAACCCACTGGATTTCATTCTTTGGGCTTACTTAGATTACAAGGTGTATCGTGATAGACCGAACAGTATTGAAGATTTGAAATTAAGGATTAGTAATGAGATGAAACTGAAACTGTGAAAAAGTCAATGGAGTGGGGCATTGTTTGCCCGTGAATCGTTCTCATTTCGAACATTTGTTATAATTTTAAACATTCTCTGAAACAGTTATGTTATTGTTTTGTTTGTTTCATGGCATACTCCATATGAATACACACATTTATTTTGTGTCACATTATCAAAGCATTTGAAAGAACCATTACATTTACAAGAGAGCATTCATCATTTAAGACGAGTCAAAGTTCTATTTGTATGTAAAATTGGAGATTTCAAATATGTAAAATTTAATATAGGGTTCCATTTTTTTTAAGTTATTTTTTGCCACACACTGTACATGAATCAATACTTTTGTGAGACCACAGCCATAAGTTTTAGTTAGATATCTCTAACAACTTTTGTTTTGTGGCATTTTTTCATAAAATGAATATATAAAGAGTTATTACTGTCAGTGACACAGTTCATCTGCCCTGGAAGGAATACGGGGTTGGGGGTAGTAGTTTCGCACTAGTAGTGGATGGAGGGAAAGTTAGAAATATAATGTAGCATGCATTATAAAAACATTGATTTACCAATTCCGCGCCACGTTACTATGGAGTACACTACACATGAAAGTTATATTGCTACGTCTTAACTTTCAATATATCTTTACACCAGCAATTCTATTAAGCAAACGTTCACCTTCATCTTCCAAGTACAAATGAAGAGAGAGAAATGTTTTTTTGGAGAAAATAGAAAGGGGATTAAGCAGAGGGTATTCACACCAAAAGTACCGTTAGCCAGCCGCTTGCTCCAAAGTTAGCCTCACACCCCTCTAAACAACACCCCTAACTTCCCCAAGGTTCAGGGCAGATGAGCTGTATCATCGACAGTAGCAATACGCCATACTTAATTAACACAATGTATAAAATTTTTACAGCTAGTTTATCACTTAAACTTGTATTTATTAGAAGTAAAACCGCCTAAAGCAAGACAAGGGTGAAGTACGAAGCCCCGTAGAAATGAAGGACAAAGGATTTCTGCTATTTCCACTTCAGTAGTGTTCAGGAAGTGGTCCTGGATTATCATGATTTAATACAATTATTTCAGTATCAGAAGTGGCTGTCTCTTCTTGGCCTACATTAAACAATATCGTAATGTAATGGTTATAATAGCTGTATTATGTCAATTGTTACATGTAATTTTTTTTATTATGTATAACTACTTTTGTATATGTTGCAAAATAATTTAAATTTTTGATGTGAATTACACAAAACCCCCGTATTTTAAAACGCCAGTAAAACCATTATAAATTCTTATTGGATTATGAAATAAGTTAGGTTATGTTTGAATCCTGTGTCTCAATTCATATTAAATTTTATTATAGAGAAACTCGACACAATGCATAGCAACAGTGCCCTCTGTCGGAAGGCATTTTAAGTAGATGTGGCGTCAAAACCGAAGCTTGACGACGATTATGGTAATATGCAATAAAACGTTCATATTTCTGAAAAATCTTCACGTGAGTATAACAAATGACTTTGTGTCAAGACGAAAAAAACTGTATGAACGCTTCGCTTACTGAAGTAATTAATTACTTTCTGGACCTCTCGCGTCGCTAAGAGGCAATTGGCGCGTTGCTAGCCGGTCCTACCGCCATGACAAACGACCGTTCAACAGGCAGTGTCGTATAGTTGTCAGAGACAGACGTACAAAGGAAAATACCTTCTGATAATTAGCCACGATAGCAGGAGGGATAGTCACGCTATGTGACATTTAATTTATATTCCATCCGGTTTTTAAACCCTGAACACCTATGTGCAGGGATTGCCTCTGCCAACAAGCTCATCCATTAACAGCACGCTGAAGGCGCTTGTACCAGTCTGCGTATTTCGGGTTTCAGGTGACAAAAACATTTGAAAATAATTCAGACTACTTAATCGGGGATCATCAGTGTGGTTTTAGGCGTAATAGATCAACTATTGACCAGATATTTTGCATTCGACAGATAATGGATAAAAAATGGGAGTATAAGAGTACAGTGCATCAGTTATTCATAGATTTCAAAAAGGCATATGACTCTGTTAAGAGAGAAGTTTTATATAATATACTTATTGAATTTGGTATTCCCAAGAAACTAGTTCGATTAATTAAAATGTGTCTCAGTGAAACGTACAGCAGAGTTCGTATAGGTCAGTTTCTGTCTGATGCGTTTCCAATTCACTGTGGGCTGAAGCAAGGATATGCACTATCACCTTTACTTTTTAACTTCGCTCTAGAGTATGCTATTAGGAAAGTTCAGGATAACAGAGAGGGTTTGGAATTGAACGGGTTACATCAGCTGTTTGTCTATGCGGATGACGTGAATATGTTAGGAGAAAATCCACAAACGATTAAGGAAAACACGGGAATTTTACTGGGAGCAAGTAAAGAGATAGGTTTGGAAGTAAATCCCGAAAAGACAAAGTATATGATTATGTCTCGTGACGAGAATATTGTACGAAATGGAAATATAAAAATTGGAAATTTATCTTTTGAATAGGTGGAGAAGTTCAAATATCTGGGAGCAACAGTAACAAATATAAATGATACTCAGGAAGAAATTAAACACAGAATAAATATGGGAAATGTCTGTTATTATTCGGTTGAGAAACTTCTATCATCCAGTCTGCTGTCAAAAAAATCTGAAAGTTAGAATTTATAAAACAGTTATATTACCGGTTGTTCTATATGGTTGTGAAACTTGGACTCTCACTTTGAGAGAGGAACATAGGTTAAGGGTGTTTGAGAATAAGGTGCTTAGGAAAATATTTGGGGCTAAGAGGGATGAAGTTATAGGAGAATGGAGAAAGTTACACAACACAGAACTGCACACATTGTATTCTTCACCTGACATGATTAGTAACATTAAATCCAGACGCTTGAGATGGGCAGGGCATGTAGCACGTATGGGCGAATCCAGAAATGCATATAGTGTTAGTTGGGAGGTCGGAGGGAAAAAGACCTTTAGGGAGGCCGAGACGTAGATGGGAAGATAATATTAAAATGGATTTGAGGGAGGTGAGATATGATGATAGAGACTGGATTAATCTTGCTCAGGATAGGGACCAATGGCGGGCTTATGTGAAGGCGGCAATGAACCTCCGGGTTGCTTAAAAGCCAGTAAGTAAGTAAGTAAGTAAGTAATTCAGACTACTTAGTAAGACTTGTATTTTGTTAAGTATGTATAAAATGTAGTCGTATACGCAAAGCATTAGGACCGATTCACAATAGAGAGTTTTCGTACCCTACTGGTCCGCTGAACTGTTGACATCGTTGATGAAAGAGCCAATTAGAACCATTCACCTCATATTATTTCAATAGTGGACCCGCTATCTCTAGTCCAGCCGTGGCGAAAATGTGATCGTGCGCCGAGCCACTGTGTAACCTGCAACGTGCATAGCACCTATGGAGGGAGGCGAACACCCGAAGGGGAAGTAAAGCAACTGTCTGACTTATTAACGGATTTTCATTTTCCTTACGTCAAGGACTTAAGGGGAGGGGATGGTATTTTTTTTTTAACTTTTTTCCTATTTGGTGTAAAATATTAATTTTTTGTATGTATAGAGCTCATAGCTGTGGCAACTCAACCAAATAAAAATATTTTGAAAAAAAAAAAAATTATTTGGTGCACAAATTTGAAACAAAAAATATCCCCCATGCAGGATTGTACTAAAACCGATATATCTAAACCGTTTTTAAAGATAGATTCAAACCGTTTTTTGCAATGTATTTGCAAAAGCATGTTCTACAAACTGTCTGTAACAGAATTTTGATATTAGTCCCTACGTTTGTAAAATAAACAATTAAAATGTAACAACAGTTTTCTGATTTCCTTTCTTGCAAACAAATGTACGTATTTTTAAAATGAAATTAATTAACAAAATTCTGTTACAGAGAAAAGTTTCCTAATAGTCTAAAGAATGTGTGTTCTAAATTTCATACATGTATCTTTAATAGTTCAGAAATTATATCCATTTTTGTCTAGCAATGCAGCAAAAAAAAAAAAAAAAAAAAAGTGACTGGAAAGCGGGCATGTGATTTAAAAATCCATAGCGCAGGAAGTTTAAAAATGACGTCTCAACATCCGATAAGGGCTCAAATACTCATAAAATGTTATGCAATGCATTCCACACATATCAAAGGGTATTTTATTAAGAATTTTGTTTTTGAAAATTTACTCATTTTTCACCAAAAAATACCATCCTCTCCCCTTAAACATAATTTTATACAGTACAAGGCTACAAACTAATGTTTAGTACGTGTAACGAAGAAAGAAATGAACAATAAAACATAGGACACATTATCACAACCTAAAATAAACTGTCTTCAGAGTTTCAAAATCAAGAATTATACCACTTACTGCCAGTCATAGTTGATCACGAAGGTATTTGTCTGTCAGTCGTGATCTAATTTTGGTTTTCACTATTTTCAGTGCTGAAAATAATTTTTCACAAATGTGAGTTGTAGCGAACATGGCTTCAACAGAGCAAGCGAAAGAACGAAGCTTCGGATATTTATTCAACCAAATTTTAACAGTGCATGGACAATAACTACCGGAAAAATATTGTGCATGGTAAATTACTATAGCGTTATTACCATTACGGATACAGATTTTTATGCAGCTATTTATATACATACATACATACATACATACATACATACATACATACATATACGAGTCATTCCACGTCAAATCGCACAAATTTAGCCTGGAATTGACTATATATATATATATATATATATATATATATATATATATATATATATATATATATATATATATATACTGTATATATATATATAATGTATTTTAAACTTATCATATTTAGAAACTTATACAGTAGGTATCTCAAAAACTAATGGCGAGTCCACACCTGTGGAGTAGCGGTTAGCGCGTCTGGCCGCGAAACCAGGTGGCCCGGGTTCGAATCCCGTTGGGGCAAGTTACCTGGTTGAGGTTTTTTCTGGGGTTTTCCCTCAACCCAATATGAGCAAATGTTGGGTAACTATCTGTGCTGAACCCCGGACTGATTCACCGGCATTATCACCTTCATTTCATTCAGACGCTAAATAACCTGAGATGTTGATACAGCGTCGTAAAATAACCTACTACTAAAAAAAAACTAATGGCGAGAGAGCAAATGGGATGCATACCCGTTCATATCCACACGTTTTCTTTCAGATGGTATAAAGAAACTGGATTTATAATGAAAATTAAGTGAAAAAGCTTGTTTTTAATATCTGAGTGAACAGAAATTAAGAAAAAAAAAATCTTTTCGAAATTATTGAAAGCAATTCCATGAAGTTTTGAACACAGCTCTACATTTATATATAGAATAAACTCTAAAATTATATGAAAATATATGCACTAGAAGAAAATTTCTCTGAGATGGGCGTTCCCTTAAATATGTACGTCATATCTGTCATACACTGTTAGCTTATTTCCTCATAGACTAGGATGTAGTGTATAAATTTACTACTGAAACCTGAACTGTGAATCTGGAAAGGCGAAAACTGTTACATATGCATCGTGCCACGTGTTTCCTATTAGCTTCTGGTGCGCACACTGAGCATTTCACTGAAAATACTCAGATTTCGCATTCAAGAGCTCAGAGGTGCAATCTGAAGACCCACTTTCCTCAACAAGGACTGCCATTGTCTCTCCGCTCTCACAAAGACACAATCGTCAGTCAAGAGAACCATGCCGATGCTTTGCAGTTTAGTGAATGAATGAATGAATGAATGAGTGAATGAATGAATGAGTGAGTGAGTGAATGAGTGAGTGAGTGAATGAGTGAGTGAGTGAATGAGTGAGTGAATGAGTGAGTGAATGAGTGAATGAATGAGTGAATGAATGAGTGAATGAATGAGTGAGTGAGTGAATGAGTGAGTGAATGAGTGAGTGAATGAATGAGTGAGTGAATGAGTGAGTGAATGAGTGAGTGAATGAATGAGTGAATGAGTGAATGAATGAGTGAATGAATTAATGAGTGAATTAATGAGTGAATGAATGAATGAATGAGTGGATGAGTGAATGAATGAATGAGTGAATGAATGAATGAGTGAATGAATGAATGAGTGAATGAATGAATGAGTGAATGAATGAATGAGTGAATGAATGAATGAATGAATGAATGAATGGCAGTCTCGGGATAACAAACGTGACTTAATTCGAGGTTGCACTCGGGACTGGGTTCAAATCCCGCTTGGACAGATTACCTGGTTGAGTTTTCCCAGATTTTTCTGAAATAGTGACTAAAAGGGGAGAAATCAGTGAGAATAAGCGTTAATGCGAATGGCAATAGAGCAAGGGAATGGAGAGTAAGTACTCTTCGCCATGTCTGGTCATCCAATACTCATAAATTTCTCTTCGACTTTTTTTCTGAATTGTGCAAAAAAAAATTACTTTCTAAACAGTATTCAAACTATTTGCTTTATATGTCATAGAAGAAAACTAGGGCTTTCTAGTTTATCTTCGAGAATAATTTTATTGCGAAATCACTAGGTACGTAAGAAAATAAATATGAAATACAAATAGAAGTACAGTGAAAATTCCAAGCTGATCGGTTTTTCCGTTTACTAAAGAGAGAAAATTTCCACATAGAAGTGACATTCCACTAAACCCTACCCATCACAAATAATTCTTTCTGCTGCTCATTTATTTGTATTAGGCCTAAGATATGACTTCACTTATCTCCAATCTACACAATAATCAGAAAACACTCCTTCAACAGTGTTCAGGCAGCAATGTTTAAATCTAGTAAAAGATAGCCTACGCTTGGTACATACAAGCTGCACCTTCTCCGAACTTGCAAAGTACATGATAACTAAACTAGATTTACAGTGAAGCACACATAGATCTGCCAACTATTGTTCAAGATCAGAGAGATTAGAACGCTTTACAGTGAACTTCTTTAATTCCAAATATTCAACCAAGCTGGAAGTGATTAGAAACTGGAGAAAATCCCACGACTATTTTTCAATGACAATTTCCTGTCGAGCATGTCGGCACAAACTAAGTGATCCCTGGTTTGATTCACGATTATGCTCTATCCTCCTCTCAAAGAGAATGCAAGCTACGGTTTGAAATTATCAACGCTTTTCGGAATTCTGTAGCCAAAATATGAGCCGAAGAAGTGTCTAATTTCACAATTATTTTTCGTCCTGAAGCAGCAAATGAAATTATCGGCGACGCAAACAATACGAAAGGGCTGCGAGGATAAGTAGGAAGGAAGACGGGAAAGAAAGGAGCGCCAGCAAGACAGACGGGAAAGAGAGGTGAACGAGTAAGAATGTCGGGAAAGAAAGGCGCTCGAGTAACACGAGAAAGACGCGCGTCTAAGACAGACGGGAAAGAAAGGAGCGCCAGCAAGACAGACGGGAAAGAGAGGTGAACGAGTAAGAATGTCGGGAAAGAAAGGCGCTCGAGTAACACGAGAAAGATGCGCGTCCAAGACAGACGGGAAAGAAAGGAGCGCCAGCAAGACAGACGGGAAAGACAGGTGAACGAGTAAGAATGTCGGGAAAGAAAGGCGCTCGAGTAACACGAGAAAGACGCGCGTCTAAGACAGACGGGAAAGAAAGGAGCGCCAGCAAGACAGACGGGAAAGAGAAGTGAACGAGTAAGAACGTCGGGAAAGAAAGGAAGACGGAAAAGGCGCACGGAAGATGGAAAAAAAAAATGCACTCGAAAGGAAAACGGAACAATGCCACAAAAGGAAACGAAAAGGTAAGAATGTTAGAGAACAAACAAAAGGGCGATAAGCAGGAGTTAATAAAGTTACAAAGAGGGCAGAGACAACGGTTAAGGTTACAGCGGCAGTATCTCATGTTTCGAGTACAGAAATCTGAGATCGTTTGCTGCGAATTTCTTCCACGAAAACTGAACTGCTCATGCTACTAATTTTTTTCTCTCCATTTGCGACACGAATTCTAATACGCAGTGAACAAACTCCCAGGGGCTTTCGTGTACTTAATTATTTAATAGATAAAAGTCTATTTAAAGATTAATTCTGTTGCCAAAGAGAAACTCGCAGGGCAATTCCTCACTCATAACAGAGATGACTGTGTCCTCCCTTCTGACACGTACATTGTGTAGAGACTTCCAGCGAGTATGCATCAAATTTCAGAGGTCAAGCGCGGGTTTGCACTCTGGGGTCTACTCTCCCGGCCGTGTTTTATGTCCGCAATACACAGTAGGTCACGACCGCCTCCTACGTCACCTCAACGAATTCATCATAGTGGATACCATAATGCCCTTGGCCTCCGAGCTACGTGCGTCGTCATGTACAGACGCAATATAATCTGAGAACTCCATTAGAAAGATGGAGCTTTAAATTTATTCGTCCAATTACGGAGAGACGGTTGAAATGGTTAATGGAAACACATTCGAAACTCCACAAATGTACATGTTATTATCATTATTATGTGGTGTTTGGTCAAAGCATGATAACTCCAAGAATGACTTTTTTAGTTGAAAGCTCGACCCTATAAAAACAGTTCTCTTTAGTTTGGTATAGCCGTGACATCTCCATCTAATCTTACGTTATTTTCATTCACATTTGTAAGTAGACTATAGGCCTAATCACATTCTAGTTCTAGTAGGTTATACAGACGTGGACAAATTACTAACAAAATTGACGATTTTTATGATAATTCTGTTTACAAAATTTGACTTTCCAATTTAGAATACAGTTGACAATTTTGCATAGTTCTATCTTTACAGTAGACAGAAATATGCAAAACTGTCAACTGTAGTTTAAATTGAAGAGTCAAGTTTTGTAAAAAATATATAGCCTAATAAAAATATTCAATTTTGCTAATAATTTGTAAATTAGCAAAACTGTCAACTGCATTGAAGAGCCAAATTTTGTAAAAATATAAAACAAAAATATTCAGTTTGGTAATAATTTGGAAATATCCCAAATGTCAACTATAGTCCAAATCGAAGAATCGAATTTTGTAAAAATAGAAAATAAAAACCTTCAGTTTTGCTAATAATTTGTAAATATGCAAAAATATCAAATGTAATCCAAATTGAAGAGTTACATTTTGAAAAATATACAATACAAATCTTCAATTTGGCTAATTATTTGGAAATACACGAAAATTTCAACTGTAGTCTAAATTGAAGAGTCAAGTTTTGTAAAAATATATAATAAAAATCTTCAATTTTGCTAATAATTTGTCCACGTCTGTATTGTCAGGAAGCTCAATACGCAGTAAATATGCATCCATAAATAGTTGCCAACCAATAGGATCGCTACTATCGCCTCATTACTAGGGACCGGATTTTTATGTAATTACATATTATATTCCTTTCAACCTAACCGTATGTAAATAACAAATCTTTGCGAATTAAAATTTGATACTACATATTTTTACATATTTACCCCACATTACATATTATGGCTTGGTATTACATAAATCTACATATTTAGGAGTTTTATTCATTTTTACATCTCTAAAAGGGGGGGGGGAAATTCTGCTGGGGAAGTTTACAATTTGAAATACCCAAGAAAGGATATATTTCGGGACGAAACATAACGTCCTTAGTTCCAGGAAGTAATAGAGGCACTCACCCCATACTATAGATATGAGTGAAGAAAAGGCAATCTACTGCTTTTAACTAACTAAAATGGCCCTTGTATCTTCAACCCTAAAGACAAAAATAAAATCATGGATTGCGATGGACGAAGCTTTCACTACAGATGGAAAAATAGCAATGTGTCAAGTGTGCGGTAAAAACGTCGGGTGATCTATGAAATCACAACTGGAGAGTCTTACCTATCCTATACCTGCCAGATATTGATATTAAATATTTTCATGATTTTACATATTTTGGTACATATTCAGCTTACTTTTCTTACATAAATATGTACATATTTCACACCTTGATATTACATAAAAATCCGGTCCCTACTCATTACAGACAATGCAAAATAGTACCTGCACAGTCTATTGTGCCTAGTACCCTCATAAACGCAAACTTCGTGACGGTATATACTACACTTTGTTAGAATTATGATTTGTATAGGAAAAGTGAAAATGAAATGGTTTGTATCTCAAAATAGGCTTTTTCGAGTTATCATGGTTTGACCAAACACCACAGAATTTTCACTGTTATCACTACCATTAAAATCAACAAATAAGTTATTTGTAGATTAAAATTCGAATTGAAATATGAACCGACAGTTTTCCCAATAAAGAATATTACAATAGAATTACACATAAAAAATTAGCGCCAATTTCGTAGGAATAGAGTGAATCGGGAGGAGATGACTATTTCTTTGTACTTACTGGCTTTAAAGGAACTCGGAGGTTCACTGCCGCCCTCACATAAGCTCGCCATTGGTCCCTATCCTGAGCATGATTAATCCAGTCTCTATCATCATATCCCACCTCCCTCAAATCCATTTTAA
The DNA here is from genome assembly GCF_040183065.1 of Periplaneta americana. Taxonomy (NCBI): domain Eukaryota; kingdom Metazoa; phylum Arthropoda; class Insecta; order Blattodea; family Blattidae; genus Periplaneta; species Periplaneta americana. The sequence continues at coordinate 11,402,531 of NC_091120.1, forward strand.
TATTATCCCCTCATCTACGTCTCGGCTTCCCCAAAGGTCTTTTTCCCCTCCGACCTCCCAACTAACACTCTATATGCATTTCTGTATTCGCCCATACGTGCTACATGCCCTGCCCATCTCAGACGTCTGGATTTAATGTTCCTAATTATGTCAGGTGAAGAATACAATGCGTGCAGTTCTGTGTTGTGTAACTTTCTCCATTCTCCTGTAACTTCATCCCTCTTAGCCGCAAATATTTTCCTAAGCACCTTATTCTCAAACACCCTTAACCTATGTTCCTCTCTCAAAGTGAGAGTCCAAGTTTCGCAACCATAAAGAACAACCGGTAATATAACTGTTTTATAAATTCTAACTTTCAGATTTTTTGACAGCAGACTGGATGATAAAAGCTTCTCAAGCGAATAATAACAGGCATTTCCAATATTTATTCTATATATTTAATTTCCTCCCGAGTATCATTTATATTTGTTAATGTTGCTCCCAGGTATTTGAATTTTTCCACCTCTTCCTTATTTCTTTGTAGTTTCACATTCTTCCAAGAGAGAACGCCACGCGCATGTCTTCATGATCACTGAGACAGTTGAATGTATGGAGAGTGGAAGCTAACTCATTTTGCCACGTGTTCTTGTTGTGAGAAGAAAAAAAAAGCTCCTTTTCTGCTATAAAAAATTGCAAAGGTATGTTAAAATTTTAATACATCCTTGAATATGTAATAACTGTCAAACCTTTGTAATGGATATTGTAGTAAAGGTTCTAAAGTTTGTATTGTTAACAACCAACGACCTTGTTCCGCCATCTTAGGTTGCGTCACAGCACTGGGCATCTTACCCCGATACTTGAGGAAGATGATCACTTTTCTTGAGTTTTATTTTTTGTTTTATTGCAGGGAATGTATAAACATTACGTAAGATCCTCTGATAGAAGTCAGTGGATTGAGGACAGTCTTCAACTTGCGATAGAACATGTTGCAACAGAGAGTATGAACTGTTTTAGAGCATTGCAAGTATACGGGATTCCTTACCGTACCCTTAAACGTCGCCTAAAGATAACTTCTTTTCCTACTAAGCCAATTATGTAAGATCAATTCTTAGGGCATTTTAAGGGCATTTTTGAAAGATTTTTAGGTCATATAGGGATTGTTTTAGGACATTATTTTCATTATTTATAGGTCATCAAAATTCTAGCTCTACCTATCACTGTACTTTCTCTTTGTACTTCGTATAATGCGAAAGCAACAGATAGAGAACGCAAGAGAAAAAGGAAATCACATTCTCATGTTAAAATTCACAGCTTTCTGTATTCTTGAGAGAAGTAGTGGTATCTTTGTGAATAGCATATTTCTGGCAGTAAGTATCTGAAGCGTAAGTTAACTTGCAAAAAAAATAAAATAAAATAAAAGAATCCAGACTGGAAGAATCAAGATGACGATTCCAGTCAGCCGGGGTTTCATCTCCACTTCAAGTATAATCTTGGGGCAGCCTACACAGGAAAAAAGCTTTCCGCGTGCACACAGTACAGGATTTGTTTTCCGGTAACCGCCGTGACGTCATCCGCCACTTAACACCGTGACTGATGAATGTAAATGCTGTGCCCTATTTAGATACAGCGAGCGCCGCACAGTTCTGAAATCCGGATATGAAATTTCAAGCTCGTGGAAGTGTTGAATTAACACAGCTCCTGTCCTGCAGAAACCACCCGTCATCATGCAGGGGCAGTGTATGCACACACACAACGCGCTCACACAAAACCGCACAATAATTTTAACAAGTCAAACATGCATGTTAAGGGGCAACTTCCTGGATGTATACGAGAGCTATGGCCGGTTTCACCAAGCTTCTTTAAATCAGCACCAACGACTTGTCAACAAATGGATCGTTTAATTTTAACGGAATCTTTAAAAGTTGACTGTTTCACCAAGCCTCGTATCTTTAAAATTAACAGGCGTTTACTAACGAGGGGATTTTGTACTTATATCTTGCATGTTTTGTTTTTCATACGACCATGGCTTCGAAATCGCGAATTTCATTGGTTACATACGATCATGGCTGACTTTGTTTGGCATGAGGAAACAATCATAGGCAAACGGGTAAGAGGCTGAAATTATAGGAACATCTTCCTAAATACAGTATGTTGTCATACCGCAATTAAAAAAAAAAAAAGACAGCTGCTTCCAAATGTAAATAATAGGAATGTAGAGCAGTTAAATTGTAGCTTCTAAAGGAAATCTGAGAAAATTTAGCGGACTGTAAGGTCGACAGCTTAAAAATTGATGCCACAATTAATTATATACAAAGCATTCTAAGCAGTTATATTAGGCCTAAATTTAGGACGGGAAATCGCCTCTTCCATAAATTGCATACTACTTTTCCACTGTATTTCATGTAGATTTATTAGTACCCTGTAACAATTTTGCCATGCTTGTGTGGCAGGATTCAGGAGAGGTGTCATTAAATTGGATTTTAAGGGGTATCCATTGTCTCCTAAAAGAAAATCTCTTTGCACCCTTTTCATTTAAAAGGCATCCTCCTTTGGAATGTTGTGCTATCCGTGTAGACCGTAACATTATCTTAAACCGAGAAGAATCTGTGGATAGGCGTTAAGTGGGCGATTCCTATCTGTCGTATTCTAACCTATTACAATTTCAATAAACTAGCGCTGAGGTAGTTCTGAGGTAGAAGTGAAAATCGTTGAACTTATAAGGGATTTTTTTGTGGTAATGCAGTTGATCGTATATGCAAGGCATAACAAAAACCTAAACTAATCAAACTAACCTGTCAGAAATTCGTATGTGCAAGGTGTATAAGCAGAGTACGAAGGAAACTACCTCAGCGCTAGTTTAGCCACAATTTTTCTATGCGGAGCATTACATAGGCCTATGAAATTGTTTGAATATTGAAGAAAAAATAGGATCTTCTATTGCAGAATCTTTTGGCTATATTACTGCCAGGATATACGATTGGAACATGTACACAATCTATGTTGTCTATGCCAACATAAAATTTAGCTATAAGCTTATTAGGCCTATAGAAATAATGACTATTGTAATGTTGATAGTACGTCTGATAATTTATTCACATATCTAGACAATACAGTTTTTGATACCCCGTTCATATCATCAATTACTATTTCAAAACTTCCCGCAACGTTATTTTAAAACGAGAAGAATCTGTTGAAGAGGCGTTAAGTGGGTGATTTCTGTCTGTCATATTCTAACCTATACAATATACCGGTATTCAGTTTCTTCTGGAATCATTCTTACTACTTATTTCCTTAATATGTAGCTTTCGTGGAATTCTTTATCACTTAAATCTCCAAAATGATTATTCCGAGTGTTATTACAACATATAAGTTCGTCGTTATGTTGAAGTTCTAATTAAAGAACTTCATCATCGAATAATTACGTCCGCCATGTTGTTGACTTCTTAACGCATCGTTACTGTTTTAACGCGACGAATAGGTCCTAATAAATTAACGATGAATTTAAAGATGAGTTAGCAATAAAGATACTTGGTGAAACACAAAAACTGACTAACGTGTCATTAAATTATTTAACGAGACGTTATAATGATAACGAAGGTTGATGAAACCGGCCACTACAGTTTGAGTTCAGAGGCCTGCTATCCTGAAGCATTTCGCAGTTTTCTCAGATTCGACTCAACAATTTTGAATGCACTTAAGGGAGAGAGGGGGAAAGTGAAAGACTTTTCACTAAGTCGTAAATGACAGCTTGTTAATAAATACTTTTGTAAATTTCTATCCCTAATGTAGTAGAGGAAAACTTTCTTTATAGTTTGCAGCGACCACGGAGGGAAAATCTTATATACGTTGATATAGCGTCGTTAAGTAACCAAGTAAAGAAAAATACAAATATGTAAAATGAATTGTGGATATGAAATGATCATTACTTATTAAGTTAAATTCCAATTTGCACTCATTTTTTTAGAAAACCGTGGCTTCCAAATATTATTTAATTTCCATTTAACTTTTCCCCACAGCCACCATTAAGAAATTAAAGCTTGTATCGCCATCTTGATTTGATATAAAATGTGGTTTTAGCTTTCACGGTATAGTAAAATACGCAAGTTAAAGTAACATATATAACAAACACAAGATATGAGTCACTAGTACATCATTAATACAAAAATAAAACAGCTAGAAAATTACATCAGCAATGTAGAAAAAAATCTTCTTGCTCTGGCACAATCCAAACACACTTACAACGACACAACTACACAAACTGAAGGCTCTCTAAACTTTTCATCTAATACGTAGGCGGGCTTACATATGTAAACACCAAAAGAGAGTTATTTCAAATTTTTCACTTTACCCCTCTGTCCTCTACATATTCCCATTAAAAATGTCTTCTTTCCTTACATGTTCTCAAAACAATTCGTCACTGAACCCTCCAAGTAGATGTTGAACAGGGTGGGCGATAAAAGACATCCTTGTCGTAGGGGAGAGATGGGTACAGTAAGACAGGGAGAACAGCGAGACTTTTTTATTAGATGGTAAATTTTGATGTTGAGATGTTGGTAACAGTGGAGTTGTATGTTGCATGAGTAAAGTAACAGTATTTTCATACTCGATTTTATTCTAGTTATAAAGGTGAGTGATGAAAAAATAATTCGTAATTTTTCACTCTAGAAGTAAAATTTTGGCTTGTGTTTAATGAAGGTTATATTGGATATACAAATAAGATATAAATACGAATGTATTGTTACCTAATACTATGGTATTTGAGGTTATGTTTGGCAAAGTTTCGTCTTTCTTGTTTTAATTTTGAAGTGATGGCGTCATTTTTAAACGAACTATGCGTAAAGGGAACAGTGAGACATGCCATTGAAGGGTACACTGAGACGTCTCACTGTTCCCATGTACCAATGATTTGCAAAAACAAATTGTAATTATAATACATTTACCAGTAACTAACATTAGAAATGAACATACTAGTAACCAATTTAGGAACTATAGCTTAAAATAATGGATACATTACATTTTAATGGTTTCATAAATAAAAAATTATTCACAAAATTTAAGAAAATGTTAAAAAATAACAAAAAATTAAATTAAATTCTTATAATTATATGCTTTGTTGTCACCAAAAATTCATTTCAGTTTTTCGCAAAAGTTCGAAATGTCATGGAAAATTCACTTTTCCAAATGTTCCACATGTTTCAATGGTTTCGAAGTCAGACATCAAAATGATTCTAAATAAGCCTACAGAACATGTCAAGATAAAGAGACAGCAAGCTTTCATTTCTTTTGAAATAAATGTAAATCATTTCAATGTCCGTTAATAGACATTGTGGTGTCTCACTGTACCCTCCTGAATGGGAACAGTGAGACATTTGCATTTTTTTGACAAACACGTATTGTATATTATGTCCTTTATCTATTAATATTTTTGTTTATGTATTATTCTACTACATGTTTTAATGTCTATTTCTATTGCACTTGATTTTTAAAATACTTGAATTATCACTTGCATACATAAAATGTCTTAATATTTTGTGTCTCACTGTACCCACTACTCCCCTAATCCTCTCTCTATTCGACTTTCCTAGGACATATTTTCTCCTATCCTAACTTTGACTAGTTTCATATTATACATTACTTAACAGCCTCCTCCCTTTCTAACCCGCAACAATTTTCTTCTTATTCCAATTCACTCTGTTCAAATGTGAAATAATTCTAATTCTAATAAGCCCAATTAATAATGAAGGAAAGTTATTCAGATCTGTAAATGTGTGTCCTAAGTTAGCGTGGTTTTATTACAACTCAAGCTAATGCACACTGATCCTTATACACACATGCATGATGTCTGGAACCACTGTAATTGCATCAACATATGGTAGTAATTTATACTTCACTTTTTTGCGCATGGAATTGTGGCAGACTGTGGAAAAAAACTGCGGTAAGATTGTACAGGAAGAAGGTGGGTTTAAACAGACTGCAGTTGTGGTTTGTGATGAATTCATCTCCCTTTATTAGAGACTTATTTAAATTTCATGTAACCTAGGTAACGTTGATGTGGGATACGCGAAGAAAAAAAAGAAAACTGTGCTGAAAGAAACACGAGAAGTTCTAAACTAGTATTGCTCGAATTTCTAGATGAAGTGTTACACAAAATGCACCTCCAACTTTAAAGATATAACATTGAAATTGTTATGAATTTACTTCAAAAGACGAACCTTTGCTCCGTCCGCTACTCATTCCCTTTAGACTGCTGGACTTTCATTGTTGGACTGTGTTGGAACAATGACACATCAGGATGACAACGTAAATTAATCCTGAGATTTTATGAATTATAATGAAGATTTCATTACGAGAAATTATTATAAAAGACCGAAGAAAGAGACTAGTGAAGTGCTTTGTATGGAGTGAAGCACTGTATGGGGCAGAAACGTGGACATTACGACGAAGTAAAAAGAAGCTAATAGAAGCATTTCAAACGTGGATATGGAGAAGGAATTGAACCTGTGAAGTGGACAGAGAGAATAAGGAATAAAACTGCGTTGTAAAGAGTGAGTGAAGAATGATGCTGAAACTGATCAGGAAGAGGAAAAGAAATTTGTTGGGTCACTGGCTGAGAAGAAACTGCGTACTGAAGGATGCACTGGAAGGAATGGTGAACGGGAGAAGAGTTTGGGGTAGAAGAAGAAATCGGATGATAGACGACAATAAAAGATATAGGCTATGGATCATATGAGGAAAGCATAAAATATGAAAGATTGGAGAAATCTGGGTTCGCAGTGAAAGACTTGTCCTCGGGCAGAACACTATAAATGAATGAATTACAGATGGTACATTTTCGCAATCACGATAAATGCGTAATGTGTCCTAATGATGTCAAAGTAATTAATTTTATGTTTAAAAGCATATTAATTATATTGCGATATTTTTAAATCGGCGATAAAATAAGAAATTGAGTGCAAAATCCGAAATATTTCTGCGATATAAGAACGAAATTACATTTTATATGAGACTTTTTGTCTTTTTGCAAAAAAAAAAAAAAAAAAAAAAAAAATCAAATTGTAAACGAGTTTTTCAGTCCAAAAGTGGCTGGTCAACTCAGTATCACAGACCCTAAAAAAAGTGTTGGCTATTAACATAAGACTTCCTGAGAATCGGAGAGAATTTTATGTGGCTATAATGTTTTTCATAACATTTAATAACTAGCATTAGAAACAATTGACTAACGGCAAATTTTATTAGTAATGCAGATAAAATGTCCAATCTTTGCCCATGCTGTCAGTCCATCTGGTAACCTAGCAACAGCGTGAATACAGAACGATCTTGAGTAGCCTAAATTCAATTTGTCACAGACAAGCAAAACAGATTGCAGGAGAGTAATGCTAAATTTGTTCCACGTAAAACTTCCAGTCAGTGTGTTGAAATGAAATAAAACGATTTCTATTTTGACTACCGATTTGATTTTAAATACATAACGGCCTCTGGGTTACCACGTACATATATTTTGGAAAGTTTCTTAATGTTCACCATTTTACTGTATGTTACACGTTTCTTTACTTATTATTTTCAAGAATTTTATCTTAAAAATGTAGAAAACGCACATATTAACACATTGATGACATTTAATTTCTACCACAAAACTTTCCATGAAAATGTTCCATACGAAAACGCTGCAAAATGCTAAATTCTAACATTTTTAAAAAGAAAGCGACACTTCTCAGATTATTACAATTTTCTCACGAAGTAGGCCTATTAATAGTCGTTGTTACTGAATTTACACTTTTCATAACATTAAATCAGACCGACATAGTGTTTAATGGGACTTTTTTCCAGAGAAGCGAACGAAGTAAAATTAAAAGTTCACTATGTCTCTTGAAGAAATTATGAACACTATGTAAACTGTGTATAGTTGTGTATTGTTTATATAGTTATTTTTGTGTGTGTCAGTTTGGATAGTTGGTGTAGTTCATGTATTTAGTTAGTATAATTTTTGTGTTCAATTGTATGGTTTTGTGTGTTTTAGTTTAGATAGTTTGATTCCGTGTATAGTTGGTATAGTTCATGTATTTAGTTAGTAAACTTTTTGTGTTCAATTGTATGGTTTTGTGTGTTTTAGTTTGGATAGTTTGATTCTGTGTATAGTTGGTATAGTTCATGTATTTAGTTAGTATAATTTTTGTGTTCAATTGTATGGTTTTGTGTGTTTTAGTTTGGATAGTTTGATTCCGTGTATAGTTGGTATAGTTCATATATTTAGTTAGTATAATTTTTGTGTTCAATTGTATGGTTTTGTGTGTTTTAGTTTGGATAGTTTGATTCTGCGTACAGTTGGTATAGTTCATGTATTTAGTTAGTATAAATTTTGTGTTCAGTTGTATGGTTTTGTGTGTTTTAGTTTGTATAGTTTGATTCCGTGTATAGTTGGAATAGTTCATGTATTTAATTAGTATAATTTTTGTGTTCAATTGTATGGTTTTGTGTGTTTTAGTTTAGATAGTTTGATTCCGTGTATAGTTGGTATAGTTCATGTATTTAGTTAGTATAATTTTTGTGTTCAATTGTATGGTTTTGTGTGTTTTAGTTTGGATAGTTTGATTCCGTGTATAGTTGGTATAGTTCATATATTTAGTTAGTATAATTTTTGTGTTCAATTGTATGGTTTTGTGTGTTTTAGTTTGGATAGTTTGATTCTGCGTACAGTTGGTATAGTTCATGTATTTAGTTAGTATAAATTTTGTGTTCAGTTGTATGGTTTTGTGTGTTTTAGTTTGTATAGTTTGATTCCGTGTATAGTTGGAATAGTTCATGTATTTAATTAGTATAATTTTTGTGTTCAATTGTATGGTTTTGTGTGTTTTAGTTTAGATAGTTTGATTCCGTGTATAGTTGGTATAGTTCATGTATTTAGTTAGTATAATTTTTGTGTTCAATTGTATGGTTTTGTGTGTTTTAGTTTGTATAGTTTGATTCCGTGTATAGTTGGTATAGTTCATGTATTTAGTTAGTATAATTTTTGTGTTCAATTGTATGGTTTTGTGTGTTTTAGTTTGTATAGTTTGATTCCGTGTATAGTTGGTATAGTTCATGTATTTAGTTAGTATAATTTTTGTGTTCAATTGTATGGTTTTGTGTGTTTTAGTTTGTATAGTTTGATTCCGTGTATAGTTGGTATAGTTCATGTATTTAGTTAGTATAATTTTTGTGTTCAATTGTATGGTTTTGTGTGTTTTAGTTTGGATAGTTTGATTCCGTGTATAGTTGGTATAGTTCATATATTTAGTTAGTATAATTTTTGTGTTCAATTGTATGGTTTTGTGTGTTTTAGTTTGGATAGTTTGATTCTGCGTATAGTTGGTATAGTTCATGTATTTAGTTAGTATAAATTTTGTGTTCAGTTGTATGGTTTTGTGTGTTTTAGTTTGGATAGTTTGATTCCGTGTATAGTTGGTATAGTTCATGTATTTAGTTAGTATAAATTTTGTGTTCAGTTGTATGGTTTTGTGTGTTTTAGTTTGGATAGTTTGATTCCGTGTATAGTTGGTATAGTTCATGTATTTAGTTAGTATAAATTTTGTGTGCAATTGTATGGTTTTGTGTGTTTTAGTTTGGATAGTTTGATTCTGCGTATAGTTGGTATAGTTCATGTATTTAGTTAGTATAAATTTTGTGTTCAGTTGTATGGTTTTGTGTGTTTTAGTTTGGATAGTTTAATTCCGTGTATAATTGGTATAGTTCATGTATTTAGTATGATTTCTGTGTTCAATTATATTGTTTTGAGTGTTTAGTTTGGATAGTTTGATTCCGTATGTAGTGGTATAGTTCATGTATTTAGTTAGTAAAATTTTTGTGTGCAATTGTATCGTTTTTGTGCGTTTGGTTTAGATAGTTTGTGTGTTTAGGCTGTACAATTTATGTGTGCAATTTGTATAGGTCTTTGTGTATTTAGTTTGTGTGTGAGTTAAGACTGTGTATGTGTTCAGTTTGTGTATTTTTTCTTCTTTTTTTATCGTGTGTTTCGTGTGGATAGTTGTGTGTTCAGATTATAATTAATGTGTTTAGTTTGCATAGTTTTTTATGGATGTTTAGTTTGCATAATGTATGTGTTTAGTCTGTATAGTTTTTCGTGTTTAGTTGGTATAATTTGTTTATGTGTTTAGTTTGTAAGTGTATAGTGTAAGCTCTCTTGGACTCGCTCCCCAAGTGTAGTAGACCTTGTAGCTCACCCTACACTCCTGTAGGAGGCCGTTGCCCTTATGGGATTTCAGGATTTTCGTATTTAATATTTTCGTATGTCTGTTAAGTTGGATTTCAACTTCCTTGTCGGAAAATGAACCCGTGTCCCGTGGGTTTGCAGTTCAAACGCTTTCATTTAAAAAATGTGATCATTTACCTTGGAAGAACTGAAATAGAAAAGACTGAAAATTTTCAAATTAAAATTGTGACAGGCAAAGGATGTAGACCTATATCGCATTATTACAGATGAGAAATTCTGAACGCTTATTAAGATAAATTTTAATAAAAATGTAAAGAAAATAAGTGATATTCGTTTTTTCTGTTGCCAGAAACCAGATCAATATTAGTGGACGGCCGATGGGCCATGCTCAAACAATGTTTTAATGTAACAGACTTTTTACCATGGAACTTACAATGTAATATTTAAATACCGGACCACAAAACAAACTGATCAGCATACTGACTGATTTACAAATGCTGAAGTCACAACACACAACCCCGATTGAGTACGTCCATTTGCACCACATGTGAACGAGGCATATTTTCACTGTGGAAAAAGTCCTCACACTTCTCACCGTCGGAATCGAACAAAATAAATACCACGGTTTCCTAAATAAATATTGACAGTGAAAGAATAACATAACTTTTATTTTATTTTGCACGGTTTGTTTTTCTGTTGGGTCGGCTTGACGAGAGAATCCGCTGAAGCAAAATAATCTCGAAGCACAGAACTGCGGAGTCCCGTGTTAATTCATATTCATAAAGTAACGTTCTTTGCTGCGGTCCGCACGGAGGAATTTCTGGCTACAAATAAAATGAAACTACAGCCATTCCCGGCACTGAGGTGGGGATCGTCATCCTTGTACACTAATTTGGGGTTTCTCATTTTCCCTATTGTAGTCAGTCATAAGCGGTGTTCTGTATGCGCTGAGCATGTCCTGAGAAGCGCTACTTCTGAATGCTTTTAATGTTACTTCATTAGCCTCAGAGATAGACGGTGCGAGCCAAAAAGTCGAAACATGTGACGTAGATTATTATAATTGCAACCAATTCCCTCGGCTCCTGTTGCCACCAATTCCCTCGGCTCCTGTTGCAACCAATTCCCTCGGCTCCTGTTGCCACCAATTCCCGTGGCTCCTGTTGCAACCAATTCCCTCGGCTCCTGTTGCCACCAATTCCCGTGGCTCCTGTTGCCACCAATTCCCTTGGATCCTGTTGCCACCAATTCCTTCGGCTCCTGTTGCCACCAATTCCCTTGGATCCTGTTGCCACCAATTCCCTCGGCTCCTGTTGCCACCAATTTCCTCGGTACCTGTTGCCACCAATTTCCTCCGTACCTGTTGGAACTAATTCCCGTGACTCCTGTTGCCACCAATTTCCTAGGTTCCTGTTGGAACCAATTCCCGTGACTCCTGTTGCCACCAATTTCCTAGGTTCCTGTTGGAACCAATTCCCGTGACTCCTGTTGCCACCAATTTCCTAGGTTCCTGTTGGAACCAATTCCCGTGACTCCAGTTGCCACTAATTTCCTAGGTTCCTGTTGGAACCAATTCCCGTGACTCCTGTTGCCACCAATTTCCTCGGCTCCTGTTGCCACAAATTTCTTAGGTTCCTGTTGGAATCAATTCCCGTGACTCCTGTTGCCACCAATTTCCTCGGCTCCTGTTGCCACCAATTTTTTTAGGTTCCTATTGGAACCAATTCCCGTGACTCCAGTTGCCACCAATTTCCTCGGCTCCTGTTGCCACCAATTTCTTAGGTTCCTGTTGGAACCAATTCCCGTGACTTCTGTTGCCACCAAATTTCCTAGGTTCCTGTTGCCACCAATTTCTTAGGTTCCTGTTGGAACCAATTCCCGTGACTCCTGTTGCCACCAATTTCCTCGGCTCCTGTTGCCACCAATTTCTTAGGTTCCTGTTGGAACCAATTCCCGTGACTCCTGTTGCCACCAATTTCCTAGGTTCCTGTTGGAACCAATTCCCGTGACTCCTGTTGCCACCAATTTCCTAGGTTCCTGTTGAACCAATTCCCGTGACTCCTGTTGCCACCAATTTCCTAGGTTCCTGTTGGAACCAATTCCCGTGGCTCCTATTGCCATCAATTTCCTTGGCTCCTGTTGGAACCAATTCCCGTGACTACTGTTGCCATCAATTTCCTCGGTTCCTGTTGGAACCAATTCCCGTGACTCCTGTTGCCATCAATTTCCTCGGCTCCTGTTGGAACCAATTCCCGTGACTCCTGTTGCCATCAATTTCCTCGGCTCCTGTTGGAACCAATTCCCGTGACTCCTGTTGCCATCAATTTCCTCGGCTCCTGTTGGAACCAATTCCCGTGACTCCTGCTGCCACCAATTTCCTCAGTTCCTGTTGGAACCAATTCCCATGACTCCTGTTGCCACCAATTTCCTCGGTTCCTGTTGGAACCAATTCCCGTGACTCCTGTTGCCACCAATTTCCTCGGTTCCTGTTGCAACCAATTCCCGCGACTCCTGTTGCCATCAATTTTCTCGGCTCCTGTTACCATCAATTTCCTCGGTTCCTGTAGGAACCAATTCCCGTGACTCCTGTTGCCATCAATTTCCTCGGTTCCTGTTGCAACCAATTCCCGTGACTCCTGTTGCCATCAATTTTCTCGGCTCCTGTTACCATCAATTTCCTCGGTTCCTGTTGGAACCAATTCCCGTGACTCCTGTTGCCACCAATTTCCTCAGTTCCTTTTGGAACCAATTCCCGTGAGTCCTGTTGCCATCAATTTCCTCGGCTCCTGTTGCCACCAATTCCCGTGAGTCCTGTTGCCACCAATTTCTTCGGTTCCTGTTGGAACCAATTCCCGTGATTCCTGTTGCCATCAATTTCCTCGGCTCCTGTTTTCACCAATTCCCGTGGCTCCTGTTGCAGCCAATTTCCTCGGTACCTGTTGGAACCAATTCCTGTGAATCCTGTTGCCACCAATTTCCTCGGCTCCTTTTGTCACCAATTCCTACGTCTCATGTTGCCGCCAATTTCCTCTGTTCTTGTTGGAACCAATTCCCGTGGCTCCTGTTGCCATCAATTTCCTCGGCTTCCGTTGTCACCAATTCTCATGGCTCCTGTTGCCACCAAATAGCTTGGCTCCTATTTCCACCAGTTGGCTTGGCTCTTGTTACCTATGCTTTGGCTATTGCTGCCACCAATTCTTCGACTATTGTTGCTACTAATCCTCTCGTTATTATTGCTATTATCTTTTGCAGTGTTGCTTGACGCTGTATCAACTACTAAATTACCTAAGGTAGATGTAATTCTTGATAGCTAGTGATTGTACGTGGTGAGATGACTCCAAGGATTTCCAGATATTTATCTTTCAGTTGGGGGGAGGAAAAAACTTAACCATTTCATCAGCACAAGCGGGATTCGAACCTATGCCAGAATGTAGCCAGAATGATTAAGTACAGATAGCTCTGTTATTAGGCCTAATGTTGCTTATACTGCTCTCGCAACTATTGTTATTTCTGGTATTATTATCATTACACATCAATTTTTATAGATTTTTCTTCATTCAGCATTCAGAACTTGGAGACACAACTCGTATCGCACCTCAGTCTAGGCTACAAATACGAACTATTTCAAACATTTACGCAGTAACAGAATTATGCACTTAAGGAATAACTTTACTGCAAAAGTCCACTTGCTTTTATGATCATGAATGTAACTTCACAGACTAAAACTTACGTATTTGCAATCAATTCAGAAGGAATGACTTTGCAGTCTTCCCGGCTTCAGTCTTGTGGATGTTATGATCTATGCAGTAGTGTAAGAAGACCATGAAGATGTCCAGTTTATGTTCTGGAATAATTTTATTGCCTTATTATTTTGTTATTACCTTTTTATTAAATAACGGTTCACTAACTGCAGCGCAGTTCTGGATCTAGCAGAGTCCAGATTCTGAGCATGCACAGATTACACACAGCCTGTCTGATATCCTGTCAAGGCAACACAAGTTTCATTGGTCATAAATTTTACAATCCAGGTCAATGAGTTCTCGCGATCCGCAAAGACGGTAACAAATTTAAACGTAAACGTCCACCAAAGGACGATGGATAGACTTTCGCTAAAACTACTAGAGCTGCGTATGTGACAGAGGCCAGTAATCCCAACCTCATTAAAGGAAATCGTTATAAACTCGGTCTGACAACTTTCTTTACGGACATCCGTGCAGAAAATAACTTCAGAAGACAGATCAACACAGAATTCTATCCCTTCCATGCTTCCCTGAACCTCAATAACATAATTAGCAGCGAACTCTTTCCAACAGGTACCTTGACTCCACCTGTTGAGGTCGAAATTCGTCTACATGAATGATTTCGTCGTGGGTAGTATTTTCTGTCTAACGAAATACTCTTTCTTTAGAAATTATATTCTGGACGCAACTATATCGTTTCTCTCTATTAAAAAACGTCTGCCGTGGCTCCATTTGTAGCGGAAACCAAGACAATCATAATTCTGCCGACTGACTATTTTCAATCGGTAAATTTCATTTTTTCTTTCGTAAAGTCCGTTACCTTATCTCTAGCGAGCCTAGTGGTACAGGTCTGTAATCCTCTATCGAAGAATTCTTGATTTGTCCTACAATTATGTAACAAAACATGCATGTTGTTAATAATAATAATAATAATAATAATAATAATAATAATAATGGTTTATTTAACCTGGCAAAGTTAAAGCCATACGGCCTTCTCTAACACTCAACCAGGAGTAAAACTGCGTTACAAAAACACTACAAATTTACAAAGTACACTACAATTTAACACACAAAACTGAATAAAATAATATAATGTAAACAACAAGTAAGCAGAAATGAGACATAATATACAGGGTGATTCACAAAGAAAGGTAAACAATTTATGATAAGATATCTTAAGCCATTTTGAGTGAAAATGTTCATATAAATATATGTACGTTTTCGAACGATGGCGGAGCTAGATACATTTTTTTTTTTTTTTTTTTTTGGTAAAACGTCTCGCCCCAATGTGAATCAGACGTTACCATATGCTGCTGACGTGAGAACGTGAGACAAGGTCACCGATCGCAATGAATGACGTAACATTGGAATCTGCATTGTGAGCGATGTGGATAAGAGAAGTTCATTCACCTCACAAACCGGGTGGTGGGGCATTACAAATGTCCAATCGCCTGCCCTTGTCTGATCTAATGACCACAACCCGCATATAACAGAAATACATTATCACTTATCGGTTCACAGCAGTTCAGTTGGTTACCTACATTACAGTAGTTATACAGGTACAGTTATCGGAAGTGTTAAATTGTGTTTTTCAAGATGCCTTATAAATTGTAGACTGTAGAATACGCCGATATTGTGTATGATTATGGTTTGTGCGATGGAAGTTCCTAGCGTGCCGTCGCTGAATATGAACGACGCTTTCCGAACAGAAGAGTACCTTATCGGAGACTATTTACTGTCTATGGGGTTGGATGAAAGACTTGGTATACCAAAGGAAGGTGGAAACGAGAGAGGCGTTAATCGACCGTATTTTGGATGCTGCATGCCGCATAAATTACACCTACGAGCAACTCTCCCGAGCGATGAGCGCGATTCACGCCCGAGCGCAACAGTGCATTGAAGCAGGAGAAAGTACCTTTGAAAATGTGCGAAAACATCGACCCCCGACGTCTAGAATATTAGGTATATGCATACATGAATATAAACTTTAAATTTGTCCGTTATCTGTCTCTATATGCGAGTTAGTACAATGGAATTCCAGAAGTTTTTGTGAAATCAAAGAGCCATATCTCCGTAACTTCGAAAACGGACCCATATTCATATGAACTTTTTGACTCAGAATGACTTCAGAATTCACATCCTAAATTTTTTACCTTTCCTCGTGAATCACCCTGTATAACATATAGAAAGAAGGGAAAAAACATAATAAAATGTGAACAGCAGATCAAAATAAATGAGACATGAAAGTATAAAAATATAAGAATTATTGATGATGATGATGATAATAATAATAATAATAATAACAATAATAATAATAATAATAATAATAATAATAATAATAATAAACATTTGACTTCGTTTTAATTGTTTAAAATTGAACGATTTTGTTTCATTTTGTGAATCTATATCTGTATTGTTCTATTGCTATGGTATCCTCATTTTTATGTTCCGAGATACGGCAACCCTATACCCACGTTACTTTTACTGAATGTACTTCTATCTGGCTTTACGAATCTTATTCAGGCTGAAAAACATAACAATAAACTAAAATAAAAGTAATTGAGAAGTTTGAGAATCGATTAAGATGACCACAGATTTTGGAATTGGGGTAAACTTACTAAACAAAACCTGACATGTTTCTAGGCAATCATTGTGTCACGTCTTCATCTACTGGATTGAGTTCATACTTTTATTACCAAATTCAGACAACCAGTCACGATACACTCTGAGAAATGCTTTGTTCCTTTTAATACAAGCCAAACTTCAACCGCCATACGTTTCGCAAGGTTGCAGTCTGGTGCATCCACCAGTTTCTTGGCCTCCCCACCCTCCAGGAGACCTCAACAAAAGGAATTCCTCTTCCCCCACACATGGCGGGCAGGTAGAAGCAGCAGGGTAATTGCCGGTTCTCAATGATTATGAGGCTGGCTCGACCTTTGTCTGCATTAGAAAAGAATTCGACACAGGAAACTGCCTGCAATAGTCCAGCGAGCAGACAGCGACCACATGACGACTACTGCCAGTGTGGTCTGCAGTAGCTTCAAAGAGATCCGTCCTTTTATTGCAGCGGCGTTCTCTGTAATGCTTCTTTTAATATTACACAAAATAACTATGATTTCCGTAACAAAATGCAAAATGTACTAAGTGCTATTTCAGAATAAGTGAGCTTGAGAGACAAAAATTATTTTGTGCGAGATCGTGCGTATTTGCTTGGTTTCCGCACAAAACCAATCCGCGGAAAGTCTAAAATTCCACATTCAGTATTCCCAACCTAACACACATAACAATTTACCTCTTCTTACCGCTTAAGTGACATATTGATTTTACTGCTTTGGGCTTTTAACATATTATTTTTAGAGACGTTCAATATAGTAATAATTATAAATTGGAAACTTACCACTGCAATTTCACCTAAATTGCACTGTTAATTATTGTTTTTAAATATTTGCAAAAATTGAGTAAACTATAACTCCACTAAAGTTACTGTATTCGTGTTGCAAGTAACATTAAGGAAGCCGTGAAAAAATCAACAAGATTCTAGACTCATCATAGACTGGGGGGGGGGGGAGACAGACGTATATCACGGCCTGCTGGAGTAGCCTATAGCAAACACAGAAAACATTTTAAAGCAACAATGTTGAAGATAGATATTTTTGTTTTGCAAATTTGCCGTCATTGAACAGAAACCAAGATGGAGATTTCATTGCAACTAATTAGAAATTCCTCTTTCAGGTATGTAATAAACGATCTTCGCACAAAATAATGTACGATACACGAGCGGTATGTTTTCTTTCAATTCTCGGAAATTATAAAAGCTCAACTACGTTTCGCTTTTTCAAACTTTTCCTCGAACATGGAAACTTCAACATACCGCACTTGTAACGCATATTACTATTCATCTTTGTTTTTGCTATCAAGTGTTGCTTTTAAATCTAAATTTTCAAGTCATGAATGTGAAAATACAGAAATTTTGTTAAAAAAAAAAAAAAGACATGTCACTCAAATTCAGAAAATTTCAGTAATCTGTACAAGTTTGTAGAGGTTATCTTTTTGACACGAATTTCACAAACACACGAGGGCCAAAAATATAAAATTTTACTAATGTATATCATACAATTTTTCTCTACGATGGCACAAATTTATATTTAATAAATATTTCAAGTTGGAAAGATTAAAAGATCACGTTTTCACGGCCTTCTAAACTAAGAACGAATAAGAAATAAATATCCATGGAATTACAGTCTGTTTTTACATGAACACAATTTCATGGCCGTATAATCAAGAAAGCTGTTAAGAAAAGTTGAATACATCTAATACAGGTGTAACTTCAGAATAATACGAGCTAAAATTTAAATATGAATGTTAAATTGGTTACTTATTTGTGTTACATGTAATATTTACGTCATGAAAGATCGAGCTACTGTCTTATTGAATGACACTGAATATTGAGTTTTCTTTGCCAGTGCCCAAATGAATAATAGTGCGTAAAATGCAACTTGACGCATTATCGTAGAAAAATGTATATCACTAATTACGTCCTATGTCCCAGGGGAACTGTTCATTTTCTGATTAAAATTCAATTTGAAGAAATTTCCTTTGTTTGGCAAGTTTTATGGTATTAAATCAAGTATTCATGCAACAATCCAGGTTGCCAGGCGACGATAGAAAACAAAAGACGCGAAAACAAATGAATGAGGTGTATAAACAATTGAATACTTTTCATATTTAAGTATAAAAATATAGAGGTGCCATTTGAAATTTCAAAGTAGGAGTGGCTGGGGATGGGGGTGAAATCTAGAATGCAATTAAGCCTGGTTTCAGATTTCCCCCTCAATATGTAAATTGAGGTGTTTTTTGTTTAAATTGAATTCAATTTAAATAATTATTTAGACTGGGAAGTTTTGAATTGAAAGCCCTGTATAATAGCTCAGAATCAAAATAAACAACCAATATGATAATCAGTTCACTTTTGAAAATTATCTTCCCTATATTAGCTTTCCGAAATGTGTCTTTTAAATGTTGTCAGTAAGGAGCGGATTCCTATGTAATTAAATATTATTTTTGCGTGTGATAAAACACAATTAACAAAGTTAAAAATTCCGAACATGAAGTTTCAAGTTCAAAACTCGTATTTTATTTCACATAAAACACATATTTTCACAAAAAATTATGTAAATACATATTTTCAGGAAATCTATTATAAACACATACATCTTGGCGTTTTTTACTTAATTTTTTTACAAGAACTTCTAAACATTTTAAAACTAAATGTCACTCAGAAGTACGTTATCTTTTTAAGAATCCATGGTTGCTTCGTGTTTCTAAGCGCTGTGTGGTGTATCCGTGATCCATTTTTGTAATAGTATCGCCTCAAGTTCTGAGAACTGCTAGGCAGCATATCAGTGTTATTATTAGAGAATAAATTTACATGGACAAGGAGGAGAGATCTTGCGACACATAATTAGGAAAATGTACTGTTGCTAAAGATGATTTCATTCCACGCTTTGTTTGTGAAACACAACAGATAAGAGCTGGGGTATGAACATTATTTAATTTAAACAAATATCTCGCCCTCGCTCATGTCCATCAAGTAAGGCAATACGTCTTGTTGTGATTCCCTGTTATCGGGCTTCGTCAGTCGATATCCTTCAAGATATACTGAAAGATGGTTGTCTAAAAAACGATTTCGCTTTCCTATTAGCAAATCTAAGCTTTTTTGTGTGACTCCACAAAAAAAACTTGAAACATCCAGAAACCTGTTGTCTGAAACAGGGAGGTACGTGTCGTGAAAAATAAACTAGACTCGCTACCAGGTTCAGAAGTACAAGTACTAAGGGACAAATTCCAGAATGTGTTTGGGAAAAACAGTGGATATAAAAAAAATATGTACAGTTGCTCAAGTATTGGAGGGTGTGCCTGTAGGTGAAGTTGACGGTGTTTGTGTTTGTGACATTCCTCTCTTTAAATATGCACGTCTGACGTCCTGTGATGTGGAAAGATCATTTTCACAGTGTAAGTCGTTGTTCAGAGATAATCGGCATGCATTTGTGATGGAGATTTTGGAGATGACCTTTGTTGTTCACTGCAATTCTCGGCCAACTACTAGCACTCAAGTGTGGTTGGTGAGTACCTAGTAACATTTTTTTTTTCAAGCTAAGTAAGGTATTTTTGTCATATTAAAGAAATATATATTTTTTTTTATTTTTAGCAAATATTTTCGTACTTTTTAGCACATAAAAAATAAATATATTTAAATTTTTAGCACATAAAAATCCGCGCCCTAGTTATCAGTCATTCACGAAACATTGCTTAAAAAGAGACATAAAATGTTATTTTCACAACTTCTGTTTAAACAGCTGTGGTGTCATCTGCCGTATTTAACTATCTGTCAAATGAGTTAACTGCCTAAAATCCTACATTTAAAGTTAACAAACGCTTAACAATCTTTACGCCAAACTGGTGTCGAAGACTTGAAAAAAACTATATTTAACAAACTGTTTAGAGTTTAACATTCGTTAAATATTCTAACAATACTTGAAGAAACCGGCCATGAGACTGTCTCCAATTGTTCCAATTATTTCATCCGACTGCAGTGATCGGTACTTCTCGAATACACTACACCAGATGCACCAACACTATCAAACACGCAGAATGTGACGGTACTCCACTATATCAGTCAACGTTATTACTTCTCGGTAGCTTCACATATTAAATTGAGCATCGCCACCCTTGATGTTTGCAGCCTGTGAAAACGCACGTTTGTTGCATCCCCTTGTCGATCAGATCCCCCCCACCCCTCCATTATCGCCAACACTTCAGACTGCAAGCTGTCATTTAAAAGTGGTCACGGAATTGGCGAGCTGCATGTATTGTAATGAAAATCACTATGCTCCCCTCTCTGAAGAGAACCAACAGTTCGACGCATTCTTTTGTCTTCTGTCTACAGTACGGTCCGCTCCCCTTCTTTAAACTGTAACAAATTCATAACTTCTAGCTCACTGGAGAATTCATTATAATGCAATATATTACTCCATTATCTTCACGTATCAGGCCTGAAAACACGTTTGAGCTGCGACTGCCGGTCTTCTTTGGCTGATGGAGGAAATGCTAACTGAACAATAGTGACAGCAATTGAAGGGCTCCCTCCAAAAAAAGGGAGTGCTCCTCTTTTTGGTAAAATTAATGTTTTGCTTGTTTCATACGTTAAAAAAATATGCCCGATCTTTAAGTAGAAGAAAGATGTGATTCCGAGCTTTTGGTAATAAGTTACAGTGGAATTGGAACTGAGCTCCCAGTCGTTTCGTTGCACAAAAGGAGGCAGCTGCTGGAGCTGTACAGGGTGTTCCGAAACTATTCGTTCAAATTAATACAGAAGGTAGAGAACATGAAAACAAATATATTTCGATAAGGAATATATGGTCTCTGAAGTCAACTTGTAATGTTATGGAACATTATGTTAGTGGTGCAGACGTAAGCTGTTGTGACGGTGTCGCTGACTGGGAATGTGTTGCCGGAACTGCTGGAGGATGTATCTTTGAATGTTAGACAAAGGATGTACTTCCAGCACGATGGGGCGCCAGCCCATGTCAGCACTGCTGTGAGGAATCATCTGAGAGCCACCTTTGGGAATCGATGGATCGGCCGAGGTGGCCCCGTGGCCTGGCCACCCAGGTCACCTGACCTCACGTGTCTGGATTTCTTCCTCTGGGGGCATATGAAGCAGCTGGTGTATGAAACCGTTGTGGAAACAGAAGAAGACCTCGTCGCTAGAATTACTGTCGCTGCTGATGCCATTGCGGACATGCCAGGTATCTTCTAGCGGACACGACAATCAATGGTCCGACGATGCACTGCGTGCATACAGGCTAATGGTCGCGCATTCGAGCAGTTCCTGTGAATGCCACTGATGTAATTAGCATGCTAAACTACCTTCTGTGTAAATCGTCCCTAGGATCAGAAATTGCCTTCAGGGACCATATGTACCATTACAAAATATATTTGTTTTGATGTTCTCTACCTCCTGTATTATTTTGAACGAATAGTTTCGGAACACCCTGTACATACATAGTGAACCATAAGTAGTGCCATTAATAGAGCCCGGATGTTTAGGCATTTATTTTGGTTAAAATAGGCAGACATATAGGCACTAAAATAGTAAAAATAGGCACTGAAATAGGCATTTATTATTCATGGAAACAGACAAAAAAAATAGACAAAATAATAAACTATCCCATACGGTATTCACTTTCCTTGGTTACATGTCACAAAAAGATGCTTTTTTAAGTTGTCAACTGTCATAGTGAGCCGCCTGTCAGAGAGAACGTTTTTCATGGTGGAAAAAGATCTTTCTACTTCTACTGAAGTGATTGGAGCAATCTTAAAACAACTTATTTCAAAAGGACTGTCTCTACTTGTTTTCAGAGATCGGGAAAACCGACTGTGCATTGTCTCAAAAAGAGGGGTGTGAGAAGGGATCAGAGACTTCAAAGTACGCGTGACTTGTGCGTGCAAGCGACAACAGTAACGGGACCTGGAGACTTGCTTTCAATACTTCCCTCATCCCCTTTCTTTCGATGGTAAACCCCGAAGTGACCTCAGCACTGAGAGTTATACTGTTCAAACATCTTTGTTGAGCGACATAAAAGATGGAATCGGTAGGAGAGAAAAATTGACGACTTCTTGGAAACTTATACTGGAAAATAAGATTTTCAGCAAATATTTGTGTGAGGTGAATATATATTTTTGATTGTACAACCGTTCATTTTTTGTTTTTTTTATATATATATATATATAACTTATGTGGGGTTTATTTTAAATGCATTAAAAATATAGAAAATGTACAATAACGACGTAAAAAGGCTAAAAAAGTCATTTAACCTTAAAATAGGAAGCGTGAGCTAAAATAGGCAAAAAAAAAAGCAAAATAAACATTGGGCCTATCGTCCTCAAATGTGTGGAAACGTGTTTATCACATACATACACTCTGTTTAAAAAAGGCATTTTGCCTAACATCCGGGCTCTAGTCATTAATTTCAGTGGGTTATTCTTTGAGATATTTCAAACAAAAAAGTTTAATACAATTTTGCTAGTTTGTGCTTCCTTCTCGAGATAAAAATGGTTTTATATTAAACATTTCATAGCGACTTTTGAGAAAACCATTGATTTAATTCCAATCTGCCCAGTCAATTTTTATGATAATACAGGATTGAAAGAATTTTAGTTTTGTCCTTCAAATGTTTTTTTTTTTTTAACAAATGACGGGTACGTGACTTAACGTCATTCACCCATGTGAAGCTAGTTATGTAGACCAATTTAACGTCAGCGTTTTTGCCCAGGTGCGCCATAGTAGGCTGGTCTACACTACACCCGCGATGAGATGGTTATGGAGATATGTTGGGATGCTACAAGGAAACCGGAGAAAACCCCTGTGTTTCCTGGATCGTGCAGAAATTTAATCCGAACAATGTAACTTTTCTTTCTGCAAAGGAATTTTAAAATGTTACATTTGTTCGGATCAAATGTCTGCACGTTTAAAAAACAAAACTAAAATTCTTTCAACCATTTATTACAATAATACACTGCTCTCTTAATTTGACTGAGCATATTGGGAATTAAATGTTGGCAAACAAAGAACCAAATGCTAGGGTAGTGATAAAAACAAAAAAAATGCTAGGGTAGTGATAAAAAGAAATAAATGCTAGGGAAGCGACAAAACTATGCGATAAGCAGCCATTATTGGTTGAAATACGACCTTTCGTACCGTTTTATTGGTCTAAAGTGTAGTATGACGTAGTAAGAGTGTAATAGTCTCCATAATATCAGGCCTGCCAGAATGTTGAGGTTCCGGTAGTTGGTTTGCTTTTATGCGCTAATAAGTAGTGATGATAGTAATAGTGGTGGTAGTGGTGGTGGTGGCGGAAGCAGCAATAGTAGTAGTAGTGCACTTTCATCTACAGAGTTTATTCAGCGCCGAAATTCGATGTGAGCGAGAAAGGTCGACAAATGATGCCAGGACCCCTCTACCGACATGGTTATTTTATTTATTTTACGTGAAGTAAATCTGCAACACGAGATCCATAGTCTTACTTCCCCCTCGAAAGAACATGCATCAGCATTTTATCACTCTTTGAAATGCAACGGTCGGGCTTGAACCTGCGAACCTCGTATTGTATGGACATGTCCAAGTCCACCGTGGACGACTAGAGCAACACAGATCACAACTCTTTATATCTTCGATCGCGAGATGTAGCTTATGAAACTACTGACATAGGCGAACTCTTTGTCGTGATCCACGTAACATTTCGAAAGTCGTGCGAAATGTTGACCAACCGAATCATGGAATGGAGATCAATATAAATTTGCCGAAGTGAAAAGACACGAAACAAAACTATTTTACTAGCTTATATTTAATATTCTACGTTTTCCTTAGCTGCCAGTGAGGATGTTGTGGCTTTCCTGTTCCCGCAGAAAAACCGATACACCGTCCTAAATTAAGACTACTGGTGATGTAATGAAGATCCGTTCTCGAGGAAGCATCACGCACGTTAAAACACGTTTTAACTTAAGATAATAATGAGAATAAATTAAGTTCGTTTCGCGATACTATGATTGTGTATAGAATATGCAAAGTTAAACTACATCAATACATCTTGATATCATATCATGAATACTTCGTGAGAGTCAATGATAGGAATACTAAGTTCTAACAAACAATAGCAATGACGATTATCATCATCATCATCATCATCAGTGATATCTTACTGAAGAAGATGCCGAGAAAAGAAATTTGTAGAGGACCAAAATTTCTTTGGATGAAGAGTAACTACTGATTGCAGAAAAATCATCATTATTATTATTATCATCATAATTATTATTATTATCATTATTATTATATCATCGTTAATACTGAAGAAGATGCTTAGAACATAGATTTGTGGAAGACTAAAATTTCTTTGAGTGAGGAACAAGAAACTAGAAAAATCCTTAATAATCATCATCATCATCATCATCATATCATCATCGAGATCTTACTGAAGAAAATGCTGAGAATAAATATTTGTAGAGGAGCAAAATTTCTTTGGGTTAAGAATAACTATATTGCATTGCATTATTATTATTATTATTATTATTATTATTATTATTATTATTATTATTATATCATCATCATCACCATCATATCATCATCGAGATCTTACTGAAGAAAATGCTGAGAATAAAGATTTGTAGAGGAGCAAAATTTCTTTGGGTGAAGAATAACTATATAGCATTATTATTATTATTATTATTATTATTATTATTATTATTATATCACCATCATCATCATTATCATCATCATATCATCGAGATCTTACTGAAGAAAATGCTGAGAATAAAGATTTGTAGAGGAGCAAAATTTCTTTGGGTGAAGAATAACTATATAGCATTATTATTATTATTATTATTATTATTATTATTATTATTATCATTATCATCATCATCATATCATCATCGAGATCTTACTGAAGAAAATGCTGAGAATAAAGATTTGTAGAGGAGCAAAATTTCTTTAGGTGAAGAATAACTATATAGCATTATTATTATTATTATTATTATTATTATTATTATTATTATCATCATTATCATCATATCATCATCGAGATCTTACTGAAGAAAATGCTGAGAATAAAGATTTGTAGAGGAGCAAAATTTCTTTGGGTGAAGAATAACTATATTGCATTATTATTATTATTATTATTATCATTATCATCATCATCATCATCGAGATATTACTGAAGAAAGTGCTGAGAATAAAGATTTGTAAAAGAGCAAAATTTCTTTGGGTTAAGAATAACTATATTGCATATAATAATAATAATTATTATTATTATTATTATTATTATCATCATCATCATTATCATTAGGCCTGCTACTTATATCTTACTGAAGAAGATGCTGAAAAGAGAGATTTGTGGAGGACCGAAATTTCTTTGGGTGAAGAATAGCTATTTATTTATTTATTTATTTATTTATTTATTTATTCTGGTAGAGTTAAGGCTATTACGCCTTCTCTGCCACACTACCAGAAGTGAAATATACAGTCAAACTAGTGTATTGTACAAAAATCCTTAAACATCAGCATCAGCATCATCATCATCATCATCATCATTATTATTATTTCTTTTTTTTTAATATAGACAGTACGTTTTATCAAATCCAAATTATGTGGAAGATAGATACCGGTACCAAAACATCCGAGACTTCGAGTGATACAGCTTCATGTTCATTACTGAAGGAGTCATTGGTATAAAATTAGACGTTTCTAATGTAGAACTTGAATAAACTTATAATTTAGGATCCGGGGTTTTTGTAATTATTTTCAGACTGAGAATTCGCATCACCAAGTAATGTAAGAAGATGAAGGTTGTCAGTGAAGATGCTATCGGCTCAAATTGAATTGAAATGCACTTTTTTCTTTGTTGCTCATAGCAATGGCAGAATGGATGCTAGTGAATGCACAGAAGGCGGACTATTTAATCACGGAAAAATAAATGAAGAATGACACATTCCGGATGGAGTTGAATTGGCAGCAGGCACACCCATTTGAACCACTCATCGTGCTGCGATCTGTGCCGGCGCGGCGCCTTTCTGCGGTTGAGAAACCTTCGAGGCTCGGCCGCGCGCGAAAGTGACTCAGACAACTTTCGTAAGAGCCTGTTTTCTCTCTTTGTTATCACCGCTATAGCACTTCTATCATTGTAGCACTAATAGTTAACATGGCTGAAATCACCGACAGTCTGTTTGTCTGCCGGTTCGGAATTGCGCTCAGGCATGAGTTTGATTCCCGCTTGCGCTGATAACCTGGTTGGATTTTTTCCGAGGTTTTCCCCAACCGTAAGGCGAATGTCAGGCAATCTATGGGAGTCGTCGATGTCATCTCGCCAAATACCATTTCGCTGTCACCACTTTCATCACCGTTAAATAACGTAGTTGATACAGCATCGTTAATTAACCGACTAAAATTACCAATTATTATTATTATTGTTATTAGGCCTATTATTTTAAAGCCGGTAACCCGTGTGTAGGTTCTAACGAATCCAAGTGAATAGTGTTATAGCTGCTTGAGATATAACAGTTTAACAAGTATATTATTCTTGGATGTATTAACATGAGTAATATGTTTTCATTTCTAGGGAAAGCATACTTTAATCAAAGCAACAGTGGAATGGGAGAGTTCAGGGAACCACAGTCTGAACTCCTGTACCTGTCACAAACATGCAGATCTCGTGTGAAACGGTTTAGGATAGACTATTCAGTCTCGTCGCGTAACGCCAAAGTGGGGACGCTTGGAATAATGTTACCAATTATGTAACTGCCATTGAAATAATAATAATAATAATAATAATAATAATAATAATAATAATAATAATAATAATAATAATAATAATGATGTAACGTCTTTTCTGCAATACAGTAGTTATTCTTCACTTCCAAAAAATTTTCCTACTCCACAAAACTCCATTCTCAGCATCTTCAGTAATATCTCAACATAATAATAATAATAATAATAATAATAATAATAATAATAATAATAATAATAATAATAATAATAATGTAACGTATTTTCTGCAATACAGTAGTTATTCTTCACTTCCAAAAAATTTTCCTACTCCACAAAACTCCATTCTCAGCATCTTCAGTAATATCTCAATATAATAATAATAATAATAATAATAATAATAATAATAATAATAATAATAATAATAATAATAATGTAAGGTTTTTTTCTGGAATACAGTAGTTATTCTTCACCTCCAAAAAATGTTCCTACTCCACAAAACTCCATTCTCGGCATCTTCAGTAATATCTCAATATAATAATAAAAATAATAATAATAATAATAATAATGATAATAATAATAATAATAACAACAATGTAAGGTTTTTCTGCAATACAGTAGTTATTCTTCACCTCCAAAAAATTTTCCTACTCCACAAAACTCCATTCTCAGCATCTTCTTCAGTAATATCTCAATATAATAATAATTAATAATAATAATAATAATAATAATAATAATAATAATGACATGAAGTTTAGATTTGACCCATCTCACTTAAAGAACTCTTGAATTTTTTGGTACTGGTAATCTATCTTCAACATAATTTGAATTTGACAAAACATACCGTCTATATTCCAACAAAAAAGAGGAAGAAGAAGAAGAGGCAATTTATGCTTTGAGTTCCTAGCCTACATCAAACGTTCCTTATTTACTTTGTAATGCTTATAGGCCTAGAGTTCTTCATTAATTCACAGAATTTTCCTATTATCTTCCTTCCTCTTATCTACGCACACGACCCACGTAGCTTAACGTTGTCTATCGTCGATAACTTCTTCAACCCGAACTCTTCTCCCGGTCACCATTCCTTCCAGTGCATCATTCAGTAGGCAGTTTCTTCTCAGCCAGTGACCCAACCAATTCTTTTTCTCTTCCTGATTAGTTTCAGCATCATTCTCTTTTCACCCACTCTTTCCAACACAGCTTCATTTCTTATTCTGTCTGTCTATTTCACATGTTCCATTCTTCTCCATATCCACATTTCAATTGTTTCTAGTCGCTTCTCTTCACTTCGTCGTAATGTCCATGGTTCTGCCCTATAAAATGCCACACTCCATACAAAGCACTTCACTAGTCTCTTCCTTAGTTCTTTCTCCGGAGGTTCGCAGAAGATGCTCCATTTTATATTAAAAGCTTCCTTTGCCATTGCTATGCTCCTTTTGACTTCCTGGCAGCAGCTCATGTTACTGTTTATAGTACACCCCAAGTATTTGAAGCTGTCCACTTGTTCTACTGCCTCATTTAGAATTAGAAAGTTTACCTTATTTATTTTTTCTTCCTATGACCATGGTCTTCGTCTTGTTGCCATTTATCTTCATCCAATACTGCTCACAGCTGTCATTTAGCTCCAGTAGCATATCCATCAGTATCATCTCCTCTTCTGCTAACAGCGTCATATCATCAGCAAATCTTATCGACTTTATTTTCCTTCCTCCTACTATCAATTCTCCCATGTTCTGAAAACAGTTTTTCACTAAATCCTGCAAGTAGATGTTGAACAGGATAGGTGGTTGATAAAGGGCATCCTTGACATACAATACAATGTATCAAATGTACTGATAGGATGCAAACGTGCACTTATTTCTAATATATATATATATATATATATATATATATATATATATATATATATATATATTAGTAGGTTATTTTACGACGCTTTATCAACATCTAAGGTTATTTAGCGTCTGAATGAGAAGAAGGTGATAATGCCGGTGAAATGAGTCCGGGGTCCAGCACCGAAAGTTACCCAGCATTTGCTCATATTGGGTTGAGGGAAAACCCCAGAAAAACCTCACCCAGGTAACTCGCCCCGACCGGGATTCGAACCCGGGCCACCTGGTTTCGCGGCCAGACGCGCTAACCGTTACTCCACAGATGTGGACTTTCTAATATAAAACCCTAAGATAAATTCTTAATAGTACATTATGCAACGAGCCTATAATGGTAATAATTAAGACGCGAGAATGTTTATGAAACGAGCGCAAACGAGTTTCATAATTTTTATACAAGCGTCTTAATTACCATTATAGTCAAGTTTCATACGACTTTTTATGCTCGACCATATTTCTAACTTGAAATTATTCATAAATATTCATGTTATTCTTATCTAACTGAGGAGCGGAACTGACCTTGTGCAATATCTCGTAAATTGTGAGATGTGCGCAGACGCGAAAGTATTGATTTTTTCCGAGAAACAAATGTCGACACTGACCTTGATATAATCTAGAGAGTAAATTAAACATTAATCTTGATATAACCTTGAAATTGAATTAGACATTGAAAAATTAGATGACAAATTGAATTTATTTGAATATTATTTACAATTAACGCTAATTATTACAGTAACAGAACTGACTTTATTTCAAATATAGGTGATTTATTGATTTATTGTTGTCTTTCGATTGCATATCCCAGAATAATCGATACTTGCACTTTCATATTGCTACAATGGTATTTTCTGATTGGTGTAACACCTGAACTTTAATGAATAGGTGTACTTTAATCAGGCTCATTAAAGGGTGCTACCAGGTGCATAATTATTATATTTCGGCATGGTCGAGCATAAAATCTATTATTGACCCTAAATCTAACAATATCATTAGATGAATACTAATTTGGCGTTTTTAGATCCTGAAAATTCCGGCCGTAACAGTTTTGAAAAGCTACCAGATTTTCATACATAATTTAAATTCCTAGACTTTATGAAATCAGTTAAAAATGTATTCTTAGTAACACGATTCAAAATTGAACACAGCGCTTTCTTGAGACATAGATGCATATACATACCGGTAAATTATGCGTTGTTACATAATCGCGCGCTCACAATAACAAGTGACCGATTGCACTTAGTCCATTGACAAAACAATTTTAGTCAATCACAAACTAAAGAATATCGAACTAGTCAAATTATCAGATACTAAAAGCCAGACAAGCTCATATTATCTCTAGGATCCAAACCAAGGCCATGTAATCTGTTAGTTAATTGCCTGTTTGATCATGCGATATATTCAGGATAATTATTGCACGAAGAAGCACGCAATGAGAACTGTTAAAATGTAACCACGAAACTAACGCGATGTCCTTTGTTACCAGTTCAGACATGCGTCAGTACTGTCAGACCCTTCAAAGAGAAGAGAGTTTCCGGTAATTTCCAGCTATTGTGATTAACATTCCTATAACTCAAGGTCAAAACTGTTCTAAAATTGTATACCCTTTCTTATAGAGCTTGTCATACAAAACAAATTAGTTACACGTGGAGTCAGTCTAACGAGTTACACACGAAAAACTCTCTCCCAGATGTAGTCTTCCACAGGTGTTGTTTTAACAATTCTGACTTCGCATTGCATAACTGAATTGGTCATTTTTGAAACAACATTAGAAGTCCATATTTTTACGAAAACAAGTTACTCTTATTGTAACAAAAAGTGGAAAGTATTGTCGGACCATCGGATCTGTGCTCCCGTAAGATATGCGAACTGAACCCTAATTCCTTCTCAGCCTCGGTAATTCATTTCTCTCCCTACATTCCTATCTCTCTCTCTTTTCTATCTCTCTCCCTTTCTCTCTCCCACTATTCACAATTTTGAGCCTTCTTGCAGGACAGTTTATTTGCACTTGCAGTCCAGTGTTGTCAACTCAACATGAATACTGTAGCACGGAGTGGCGAAAGAAATATTATTAAGCAAGTACGTAATAGCATTTTGCGATGAAGAGAAACAAACAGGTCAATATCTGTTTCCTATAAATCAGGCAACGAAAAGAGCAGCTGCGATCATAGGTGAGGCTTATTTTATTTCAATCTATTACATATTAAAATTACTTAATACAACATTTTTATGTAATTTATAAAGGCATGTCAGAGCGCCTAATGAAGCAAATCAGGAGAGAGGGAGTCTGTGCAGATGAAAAGCTAGAATCACCAGAGAAGAACAGACCAAGGGAACCTTTAATTCTTGTAGATGATATGAACCGATGTATTTTAAGAAGAAAGATACAAGAATTTTATACAGTGCAGAAAGGAGTTCCGACATTGAAGAAATTATTGAAGGTTGCGAGAGAAGCAATAATTTCCAAGGTTGGAGAGAAACGCTACGGAAAGTGATTGGAGACATGGGATTCAGGTTTAAAAAATGTAAAAATACAAGATGTATTTTGATTGAAAGAAATGATATTGTAGATATTGTAGCATGGAGGACCAGTTATTTATGACACCGTTTGGCAACATTCCTATTCGGCAAGGTTCGTGGTCTGCTGTTTGACGTGGTGGGAGGAAAGCGGGTGGAATGGAGTGAGTACAGGCGTTAACTTTTCCAAGAACGACGACAGCGTTGAAGGGGCACAGATCCGATGGTCCGACAATAGCTACTAAAGACTTATTGTTTATGAGTAGGGTTCCCAGACATATTGGAAAAAAAAAAACGGGACACTCATCAGTAGGGCTAGACTTTAGGTGAAATGAAATGATTAGCCTAAAAATGTCCCGTTAAGGGCAAAGGCTCCTCCTATAGAGGGAGAGCTCTATTTGTGAAATTGTTCACTTGGTTTACATTCTGCACAGTTTGGTATTGTTCGCTTGTTTCTGTCGCACTAGTTTTAGTCGCTGTTCACTTGTCTTCTTATGTTTTTCCAGTCTTCCCTATGTCTTGCTCTGCTTGACCAATGGCTTCCTACTCGTTCACTGAAGAGGTCGGCCCATCTTCTTCTTGGTCTTCCGCGTGATCTGTTGCCTATGCGGGGACGTCATAGTGTGACTGTCTGCGTCCATCTTCCGTCTCTAAGTCGTGCAACATGGCCTCCCCACTTCCATTTGATGTTGGTGGCTTGCAGTGCTGGATCTTTAATTGCTGCCATCTTTTGTAGCACTTTGTTTGGAACTCTGTCCCTCAGTGATAAGCCTAGTATCCTTCTCAGCATCTTTCTTTGGCATATTTGGAGACTGTTACGAAGTTTGGCAGTGAGAGGCCACGTCTGGCACCCATATAACAGTACAGGAGTTACGCAGGTCTCCAATATTTCTACTCTGAGTTTCTTGCTGAGTGTTCCCTCCAGTACACCGGTACGTAATTGCTTTGGGGTGGGGGATTTCAGTGTGTTTCGTTCAGTAGTGAATTCTAGTTGATCGGTTACATTACGACCGAGTACTGCTAATCGTAACAGGCAACATTCAACGTCCTGTAAAGAATAACAGCAAGATGCCGAGGACTTAATTTGAAATTATGAAATTTGTAATAATGATACAGATTTTGAGATAAATAATGCTTGTGAGCGAATCCAGAAATGCATATAGAGTGTTAGTTGGGAGGCCGGAGGGAAGAAGACTTTTGGGGAGGCCGAGACGTAGATGGGAAGATAATATTAAAATGGATTTGAGGGAGGTGGGATATGATGATAGAGACTGGATTAATCTTGTTCAGGATAGGGACCA
Source organism: Periplaneta americana (assembly GCF_040183065.1). Taxonomy (NCBI): domain Eukaryota; kingdom Metazoa; phylum Arthropoda; class Insecta; order Blattodea; family Blattidae; genus Periplaneta; species Periplaneta americana. Next base: position 11,435,473 of record NC_091120.1, read on the forward strand.
ATGGCGGGCTTATGTGAGGGCGCAATGAACCTCCGGGTTCCTTAAAAGCCAGTAAGTAAGTAAAATATTTCAAATATTCCCCCATGTTTCTGCAGAAGTGGAACGAAGTTTTCTAGATATAAAGCTGTGTTTTCTAGCAACAGGTAATCATTCTCCTTGGGAAATTTGAAAATGTGGTTTGTTATTCACTGCAACTATATATGAAATGAAAAAGTATGTAACACAAAAATGTAATACACTATCATATTAACATAGGCCTAGTGAAATAATAAAGCTAATACTTGTCAATATCATATTAGGGGTATTTTCTGCAGACATAAAATAGTGTACAGTCAATGATATTATGACGAACCGAATACTTGCAACACGAAATAGGAAAAATGTAACAAGGCGAAAAAAAAAATACTGGATGAAAATTGTGGATATTTAGCTCTACGTAAAATTTTGTGACAATTTCAAATAAGGAAATTTATAATAATGATACAGATTTTGAGATAATGCTTGTATAAAATATTTCACATATGTCCTCATGGTTTCTGCAGAAGTGGACCGAAGTCTTTCTATATGTAAAGCTGTTTTTTCTAGCAATAGGCAGTCATTCTCCTTTGAAAATATATAGAAAATCATATTGATTGAACATTTTTAAAAGAAACTTATCAAATCGTCTCAATTTAGTTCGAAAACAAAGTTTGAGAAAGTACTTTGATACTGGATTGTTAAAACTCGTGACAGAAAAACTGTATCCACTGTGAACAAAAGATGGATGCCCTTTAATCTGCCTAGATAGGAGGTGCAACGAAACAATATTATTGGCATTTACAAACCCGATGACATCGAGTACACCTCTTGTGCGAGGACCACTAATTCAATACGATTATATCGATTCTGTGGTTTTATCTGTTGGATTTATAGTACAGGTATGAGAGTATGTCTGACTAGTATTAAAACATGTTCAATTAATCCATAAAACCAACCAATATCAGTAATAGCAGAACAGAGTAAACTATCTGCATCATACGTCACAATGGTATTTCTTATCAATCTTCTCCATTTTGACCTCTTAAACATTGCGCCCTTTCAAAGCTATTTCGTTGCAATTTTCCAGCTTTGTCTGTCAGAGACCTCTGCGATCTCACTACATACACTCTTCCTTCTTTATTTTTCTTGTGACAACCATGCTCTTCGTCTTGTTTGCATTTATCTTAATCCCATACTGCTCACAGCTGGCATTTAGCTCCAGTAGCATATCTCTTAGTATCGTCTTCTCTTCTGCTAAGAACCCCATAGCATTTCTTCCTCCTATTTTACCCCTCCCAATAATAATTAATTATCATAATTATATTAATACTATTTTATTGACATATAGACCTATTTCATACTACGTGAGTATGTTAGGAGAAAATCCACAAGCGATTAGGGAAAATACGGGAATTTTACTTGAAGCACGTATAAGAGATAGGTTTGGAAGTAAATCCCGAAAAGACAAAGTATATGATTATGTCTCGTGACCAGAATATTGTACGAAATGGAAATATAAAAATAGGAAATTTATCCTTTGAAGAGGTGGAAAAATTCAACTAAATGGGAGCAACAGTAACAAATAAAAATGATACTCGGGAGGAAATTAAACACTGAATAAATGTGGGAAATGCCTGTTATTATTCGGTTGAGAAGCTTTTATCATCCAGTCCGCTGTCAAAAAATCTTGACGTTAGAATTTATAAAACAGTTATATTACCGGTTGTTCTTTATGGTTGTGAAACTTTGACTCTCACTTTGAGAGAACGTAGGTTAAGGGTGTTTGAGAATAAAATGCTTAGGAAATATTTGGAGGGATGAAGTTAGAGGAGAATGAAGAAAGTTACACAACACAGAACTGCACGCATTGTATTCTTCACCTGACATAATTAGGAACATTAAATCCAGACGTTTGAGATGGGCAGGGCATGTAGCACGTATGGGCGAATCCAGAAATGCATAGAGAGTGTTAGTTGGGAGGCCGGAGGGTAAAAGACTTTTGGGAAGGCCGAGACGTACATGGGAAGATATTAAAATGGATTTGAGGGAGGTGGGATATGATGATAGAGACTGGATTATTCTTGCTCAGGATAGGGACCAATGGCGGGCATATGTGAGGGCGGCAATGAACCTCCGGGTTCCTTAAAAGCCAGTAAGTAAGTAATTATATTAGTACTATTTTATTGACATACAGACCCCTTTCCTTTGAAGCTAATCTTGTGACGTAAATAAATAATATTAATATACCTCCTAGGAATATAAGAAATAGTACATATGAAGAGTCCAAGGAGAAAACACGTTTAGTCCAAATTTTGTAATTGTTATATTTTAATTAAACTTTTACTTACAGTTGAAATCTTTAACACTGTCTAACCTTGCAGGAGAAAAACTCACTTGGTTCCCCATTATAAGTATATTAAGGAAAGGCTTACACTGGAAAAAGCTGTCATTCTGCAAGTCTGTAAACGCTCTCCTGAAAATATTTCAAAATGTGACTAAACGTGTTTTCCCCTGGACTCGTCATATGGTAACTTTCCAATTCTCTAAGTACGCATTCAATGCAAGTGCTTTTGTATCAAAAGCTAGAATATGTTTCTTTCATTAACGTAATGCTATAAAACTGAAGAGGGGTTTTTATTAAATCTCATTCTTTCCCAAATTGCATTTCTTTGTCGAGTTCTCAAATTGATGACCTAAGTGCTAAACTGAATAATAATTGCACTCAAAGTTGGGTTCTGGCGTCTTTTCAGCCCATTTGAGTTGTGTGATATAAAGGAACAACTGTGACGGTGTCGTGTATAGTTGATTGGGTAGCTCAGTCGAGAGAGCATTCGTGCGTTAAGCGAAGGGTTCTGGGATCGATACCCGGTCTCGGAACAATTTTTCCTTGAAATTATTCAAACCTGCTTTACAGGGAGCTACTATCTGAAAGCCAGATTTGCATAAGTGCTAAACTATTTGAATATGTCCATTACAGAGTCAGAAAGTCCCAAAATATGACGGGAGAGACAAGAAAATGTGCACATAGGCCAAAATAATAGGTTTAAGTGCTTAAGACTCTTTTTGGGAATGGTAAAGAGGAAGCGGAAGAGAATAGGGGTAGATTGAGAAAGTCAATTATGTGATTATTAGCTTCTAGTTATGCATATGCCACACTAGAGTCTCGAGGGTCTTCTATGATGTTCAATTGAAATTCAAGTTATCAGTAGTTTGTGTCCGGAACTTGAGCATGAGAAATCCATTACTGACCTGGTCGGAATTCTATGAAGTGGCCAAGCATCAGCGTATACTGATCAATGGTTAAGGAGCTGGAATTAGTGTTCTAATGGCTCGGACTGCAATGGGAGAGTCATGAGAGGCTGCTTGCTATAGGGACAGCATTACCTTAACCCAACATGAAAAACACATAGTTGCAATTGCAACTTCTAATCTTATCCAAATTTGTTATCAATAAATCACGTCCTCCGATTCTATAATAATAATAATAATAATAATAATAATAATAATAATAATAATAATAATAATAATAATAATAATAATAATAATAATAACAATAACAATAATAATAGTAATAATAATAATAACAATAACAATAATAACAATAATAATAATAATAATAATAATAGGTTTGGAAGTAAATCCCGAAAAGACAAAGTACCTGTATGAGTATGTCTCCTGACGAGAATATTGTACGAAATGGAAATATAAAAATTGGAAATTTATCTTTTGAAGAGGTGGAGAAGTTCAAATATTTTGGAGCAACAGTAACAAATATAAATGATACTCGGGAGGAGATTAAACACAGAATAAATATGGGAAATGCCTGTTATTATTTGGTTGAGAAGCTTTTATCATCCAGTCTGCTGTCAAAAAATTTGAAAGTTAGAATTTTTAAAACAGTTATATTACCGGTTGTTCTTTATGGTTGTGAAACTTGGACTCTCACTTTGAGAGAGGAACATAGGTTAAGGGTGTTTGAGAATAAGGTGCTTAGGAAAGTATTTGTGGCTAAGAGGGATGAAGTTACAAGAGAATGGAGAAAGTTACACAACGCAGAACTGTACGCATTGTATTCTTCACCTGACATAATTAGGAACATTAAATACAGACGTTTGAGATGGGCAGGGCATGTAGCAAGCACGTATGGGCGAATCCAGAAATGCATATAGAGTGTTAGTTGGGAGGCCGGAGGGGAAAAGACCTTTAGGGAGGCCGAGACGTAGAAGAGAAAATAATATTAAAATGGATTTGAGGGAGGTGGGATATGATGATAGAGAATGTATTAATCTTGTTCAGGAGAGGGACCAATGGCGGGCTTATGTGAGGGCGGCAAGGAACCTCCGGGTTCCTTAAAAGCCAGTAAGTAAGTACGTGTAGAGTACACAACTTTCATTTTCACCTTAAAATCGCGCTAAAGAATACAGTCTAACTTCGATATCTCTCGATTCTGAATCGTGCTGGAACAAAGCTGTAGATAAAATAATGCATGTAAATTCTATATCATTCCGTCAGGAAATTAAAATTACTTCGAGGTATCGAAAAATCGAGTTATGAATTTCGATTGTTTATCCGCATTATATCCGGTAACGGTACGAAGAATACACAATTGAAGGGTTCAGAGCCATAGTGGGCCAAGCGCCATTTATTAAAAACGGAGAAAGCAAGGATTAAAGTTAAGTGAATACCTTACTTTAATGAAGATTAACATATCATTTAGTTTAAGTGTGTATACTTTATATTACTTGCTATATGTTTCCATTGAATTATGGTGACTACTACACTTTTACTACGTCATACTACTTTTGACCAGTAAAACGGTACGAAAGGGCGGTTTTCAACCAATCATGGCTGCTTATTGCACAATTTTATCGCGTCCCTAGCATTTGTTTAATTTTATCGCGTCCCTAGCATTTGTTTATTTTTATCACTACCCTAGCATTTGTTCCTTTGTTTGCCAATATTTCAAACTGCACTGGTCTGGACGTCAAAAAACAGACAATTACAAACCACTCCAGTCGATGCACAGCACTTTCAAATATGACTCGCATTAGCATTCAAGAACAAGAATTAATAAAGATCACTGATCATATATGAAGAGCACATTCGGAAATCCTGAATAAGTTAAGGGATACACCATGCACACCAACGAATTCACTTCTATTACGCACACGTCCAATATAATATCAACTGAACCACCAACCACTAAAACATTCAAATTTTAAAATTGTACTTTCAATAATTGTTACTTTTAAAATTATTCATTGTTTATTTTTCATTTCATCATCGTTAATTCAAATGTTTCTTGTTTATTTCATTATCCTTAATTAAAACTTTTCTAACACTTGTTTATATTATTTAGGTTATGTTTGTTATAGCTTCTGCTATATGATATTATGGATAGTCATGTATCAGAGATTGTTTAATACTAAGATTTATTGAAAATCATCTGTGAAGTGACGTTGATTACCGGGATCCGGATGGTTGAAGTGGAATGCAAATGTTTTAATAAAAATGAAACTGAATAAACAAAGCCTTCTTGACTAGTAACCGTCCACAGAGTTCAATGAAGATTCCATAGTTGGCACAACTGATAACAAGAAAACATAATCATAAAACACTACAGCCATCTAGCGTAATGTTGAGATGGTACAATAATACATTTGAAGACGGTTGTATTTTCGTAAGCCAATTAATATTTTATTGTATTGGAATACTTTGTTACTTCTAATCTTTATATACTTTCTTCTAATCGTGTAATAGTCAATTAAATCCCACTCGAGTTTTGATTTTCTCTAGATAAATCAAAACGTCTAGCGAGATTACTGTTGATAACTTCATTTTAACCCTTGTTTTCTACGGTTTTAGTAAATGACGCTTGGCCCGCTATGGTTCTGAACCCTTCAATTGCAGTAATGCATTCATAAAAATTAATTTTCATTATTGTCAACGCTGAAAACTTACATTTTCTGCAAAACCTACATTTTCTCCACACGTTGTGTGATGTGAAAGTAAACATTGATTCACGCGCGAAGCCGCAAAGACTCTCCATTCCCTCAACAGCATCGAGAATGGCTTTCGTAAACCTGGATGAGATTTTATAGCGGTGTCCCTTTCACTTGAGGAGGAGGACGAAAGGTAAAGGCGCTTCAGCATCACGACTCTAGCCGTATAACGGAATAGTGGGAAAGCCTCCAATGCAATCTCTGATCTCTGCAGTAAAATATAAGTTTCATAATCTCGTAGCCTTCCTTACGATCGCAGCGTCCTACCGAGAGAGGGGTGGGTGAAACCGAATGCCAATCAGGGAGTGGCGCTGAGAATAAATGGCGCAATGTGAATTACATGAAGTTTTCAGTTACGACTTCGTACTGCAACGGTGGCGAAAATGTGATCGTGCGCCGAGCCACTGTGTAACCTGCACCTATGGAGGGAGGCGGACACCCGAAGGGGAAGTGAATCAACTGTCTGACTTATTAACGGATCTTCATTTTCCTTACGTCAAGCACTTAAATATAATTTTATACAGTACAAGGCCAGAAGCTAATGTTTAGTACGTGTAACGAAGAAAGAAATTAACAATAAGCAAATTAACTGTCTTCAGAATGTCTACGACAAAGTTTCAAAATCAGGAATTATGTCACTTACTGCCAGTCGTAGTTGATCACGAAGGTATCTGTCTGTCAGTCGTCACCTAAAATTGGTTTTTACTATCTTAATTAATTGTTGAAAATAATTTTTCACAAACGTAAGTTGTAGCGAACATGGCTTCAACAGAGCAAGCGAAAGAACGAAGCTTCGGATATTTATTTTTTGGCAAAGATTTGAAAGTTCAACATTTGTCAAGTCCTTACATCTAGCTTTCATTTGACATCACATAGTAAATCAGTGAGTTCAAATTGAAGAGCTAACCGCATTATTCGTACATCTGCTGAAAAAGGGTCGACGTAGAGATGATGATGATGATGATGATGATGATGATGATGATGATGATGACAATAACACTTAACCTTTTAATGTTTCATCAGTAACATGTAGTATAATACCGTTTTATGTTATACAACCGTTTTCCTCTTAATACTTGTGAACAAATCATACATTTAATATTCTCGTCATATTGACAGCAAAAAAATGCGTCCTCCCATCCTACTTGGAACTTTCGTACATGGTTTCGAGAGAGACATATGCCACTCGCAGGTCAGAGACAAATACAAATGGAACGGAGTTTGACTCCAGTGAGTGAGAGGGTGGGGGTTGGCGGAGGTTAGAAGCAAGCGAAATGCACAGCTATCACTGCGAGCCACAATGTCTCGCGAGTCACGTTCTCGCCACGGCTGATCTACTGCATAATGCAACACTCTTAAAGAGTCACTGCAAAATTATTATACATCTATCACAAATTACAATTTTAGATGTTATTTTGAAGTATAATTACAGTCACTAATTAAATCTTCAGGCAGTTCACAGCTCCGAGTCCGGGTTCAAGTATCTGGTTGGGTTTTTTTTTTTTTTCAGAGATTTTTCCTCGACCACTAGAAGCAGAATTGCTGGGTAACTTTCGGCGTTGGACCTCTGACTCATTTCACCTTCATCAGCATCACTTCCATTCATCATTTTAATAGTTTACAGGTCTGCCTATAGGAGACATCTGTCTGCGGGAGCTGCACATATCCAGCGGAGCCGCAGGGGCTTATAAGCGGACTGTGGACGACCGGGGTAGTGTAGCTCCCTCGGACAGACGGCGCCTTGGTGAGTCGTGAAATCGACTGCGACATGTTCTGGTTAAGGAAGCAGCAGATTTAGGCACATGAACTGCGAACAGATGCCATCGATCTGAGGAGGCTGCAGAATAACATCCAGGAAGGCGGAGGATCAGGTCTCCAGTCAGGACTGGATGCTGTGGCTGAATCGATACGATGGCACCATGCAGTGAATCATGCGCTTGAAGAGCGATCCTTAATGGACTTCAACGATCATTCCAATATAAGGAGATTGCACAATAAGCCTAAGGCTCGGGCCTTCTTCCGAAAAAAAAAATCTTCAGGCATATTTTAAAAGATGCAAGTATTATTACTTACTTGGATATTGTTTCAGAAGAATTTGCAAAGTAGAAAACGTAACTTTGTGATAGCGGGCACTTTCCGAAAATTAAAAATATCTCCCCTAGTGAGATGATGTCTCTCACTTGGGGGGGGGGGGGGAGGAACAAAAACGAAATCCTTCTTGGTATGACCTGTACTATATGAACCATGCGAGATGCATTATGCAATTTGAATTGCACACCATGCAGAAAAGAGGATATTTACTGTTAAATCACATACGAAATTAAGATATTCAACAAAAGTATAATATAGAAAATGTTATAAGTACTTGTATACTAGAATGTATTTTCCTGTTTGTGATTATGTATTCAGTCTCTTTTTTTATTATATATATTTTTATAATTTATTATTATTATTTTAAAGTTAATACTGATTGTGTATATATATTCAATCTCTCTTTTTTACTTAATTATGTTTATTATTATTTTTAAGTTAATATTTGTATACCGGTATGTATTTTTCTGTATGTGATTTGATCCTGGTTGAGTGGAAGAGAAGGCCTGATGGCCTTAACTCTGCCAGGGAAAATAAAAGTATTATTATTATTATTATTATTATTATTATTATAAGTAATACAAGTGAATACTCTGTCGACAATTTATTTCACAAGCGCGAGGGAAATTATCTGAAAAGATGAATCCACGAATGATATTTGCTAAGACTATTTCGTGAATAGAACACAGTATTCAATAAACAGTAGTGCGTAGCTCAGTGGTAGAGCATTCAGTACGTACAACTGAAGGTCCTGAGTTCCGATCCCCAGTGCCGGGAAGGATTTTTCTCCCTTAGTAATAAATAATAACCATACCAGATAATGCTGTAGGCTTAATAATACTAGGGCTTTGGAAAAGTAATGGTAACATAGTTACTGTTTCACACTAAATTTATTTAGGTTACTTTTGACATTACATACTTCAAATATAGTCTCCTGCCATGTCAACAATACGTTGCTAAATTCTTGGAAGACGGCGAGCTCCATCTGCAGCAGCATTTCTGGATATCTCTCTCACTGATCAATCTAAAGCTCTTCGGATGTCAACTCTTGATTGAAAGCGAATGCCTTGCTTCCACCCAACTTGCAATAGTTCAGTATGGTAGGACTTCTCTCCCATAGGCTTCTTGTAATACGCTAAAGCATTGAGTTGCATGTTTTTTCTCTTGCAACTTTGATTTTCATGATGCAACTTTGTTTGCTCCTTTAGGGCTCTATTCTTTACCACAAATCAGAAACAGCCACTGTATTTACAAAATATGGTTACTTCGAATCTATCAATATTGCAAATTTATGAAACAATCGCTGCTCTATTACGTAGTATAAGATTTCATTGGTCACCGCTAAGAGCACTGATTTAGAGCACTTTTGCCATTACTTATCAAATGCCCTAGTATCATATAGATCTATACTATAGTATTTGTGAAATAATGAGAACTGTCTACTTGGGTTTCCCAGTAAGACAGCATGTGTAGCTACAATGATTGTGATTTTAAGTGTGTTAATAAGAGATGTCCGTAAAGTTCACTGTAGTAATGGCAAAATGATCCTTATATTTTTTCAACAGTAATCTCACTAGAGGTTTTGATTTATCTAGAGAAAATCAAAACTCGAGTGGGATTTAATTGACTATTACACGATTATAAGAAAGTATATAAAGATTAGAAGTAACGAAGTACTCCGATACAATAAAATATTAATTGACTTACGAAAATACAACTGTCTTCAAATGTATTATTGCACCATCTCAACATTACAAATATTACGCTAGATGCATGCTAGATGGCAGTAGTGAGCAATGCCTTCTGGTCGAGAAGTTCTCGATCTATAGTTATACACGATGGCAATGTTACTAGTCAAGAAGGCTTTGTTGATTCAGTTTCATTTTTATTATTAACACAGTTGCATTCCACTTCAATTATCCGAATCCCAGTAATCAACGTCACTTGACAGATGATTTTCAATAAATCTTAATATTAAACAATCTCTGATACGTGACTATCCATAATATCATATAGCAGAAGCTATAACATAACCTAACTAATATATACAAGTGTTAGAAATGTTTTAATTAACGACGATGACATAAAAAATAAACATGAATAATTTTAAAAGGGATAATTATTGAATGTACAATTTTCAAATTTGAATGTGGTTGGTGGTTCAATTGATGTTATATTGGACGTGTGCGTAATAGAAGTGGAACTCGTTGATTTAGGCCTACATGGTGTATTCAACTTATTCAGGATTTCCGAATGGTGCTCTTCATTTATTTGTAAATCGGATTTCAGAAGATGCATAGGTATGATCAGTGATTTTTATTAATTCTTGTTCTTGAATGCCAATGCGAGTCATATTTGAAAGTGCTGTGCATCGACTGGAGTGGTTTGTAATTTTATATATATATATATATATTTTTTTTTTTTTTTGACGTCCAGACCAGCGCAGTTTCAAATGTTGGCAAACAAAGAAACAAATGCTAGGGACGCGATAAAATTAAACAAATGCTAGGAACGCGATAAAATTGTGCGATAAGCAGCCATGATTGGTTGAAATACGTCCTTTCGCACCGTTTTATTGGTCAAAAGTAGTATGACGTAGTAAGAATGTAATAGTGAATAGTAATCTCACTAGAGGTTTTGATTTATCTAGAGGAAAATCAAAACTCGAGTGGGATTTAATTGACTATTACACGATTGGAAGAAAGTATACCGTGTATTATAAAGATTAGAAGACATAAAGTACTCTAATACAATAAAATATTAATTGACTTACTGAAATTCTATTTCACTATTGTTAGCTACACGGAGCAGCCACTTTCAGGGGAGAGGATGTTATTTTTTAAAACATTTTTCCCTATTTGGTGTAAAATATTAATTTTTTGTATGTAGAGAGTTCATAGCTGTAGCAACTCAACCAAATACAAATAAAAAAAAAATTGGGGCCCAGATTTGAAAAAAAATATACCCAATGCAGGATTTTACTAAAACCGATATATCTTAACCATTTTTAAAGATAGATTCAACCATTTTTTTTGCAATGTACTTGCAAAAGCATGCTCTACAAACTGCCTGTGACAGAAGTTTGATATTAGTCCCTACGTTTGTAAAATAAACAATTAAAATTTAATAACACAATTTTTATTTCCTTTTTTCGCAAACAAACGGACATATTTTAAAAATGAAATCAATTAACAAAATTCTGTTACAGAGGAAAGTTTCCTAATAGTCTAAAGAATGTGTGTTCAAAAATTTCATGCATTTACCTTTAATAGTTCAGAAATTATATCAATTTTTGTCTGGCAATGTAGCAAAAAAATGAAGTTACCGGAAACAACGATTAAGGGGGCGTGTGATTGGAGAATCCATAGCGGAGGAAGTTTAAAAATGTCGTCTCAGCATCCGATAAGGGCACAAATACCTACAAAATGTTATGCACTGTATTCCACACATATCAAAGAGTATTCTAAAGAAAAAAAATGTTTTTGAAAATTTACGCATTTTTCATCAAAAAATATCGTCGTCTCCCCTTCAGTTGACTGTCTATGCTGTAAACAAATGACGATCAGAAAGCAAGTTTTATAGTAGCCTAACGTAAAGAATTTGCAGTTTGAAATGTTGGCAAACAAAGAAACAAATGCTAGGGTAGTGATAAAAAAAACAAATGCTAGGGAAGCGATAAAATTGTGCGATAAGCGGCCACGATTGATTAAAAGACGTCCTTTCGTACCGTTTTATTGGTCAAAAGTAGTATGACGTAGCAAAAGTGTAATAGTCACCTAAATCAAGTGAAATATTTGACAATGAAGGTAAAGAAACAGCTTTTACTCTCAACATGTAGCTAATTTGCCATTAATGAAGTCCTCAGCAAATAGAGTCTACTTCACTTCATACTGCTTTTGATATTTTGTCAGTGATTACAGACTTCAAAATATCAGCTAATTGTGTGACTTGCAATGTGCCACAGTGAGAGTAAAGCCGAATCACACTTATGTTGAATTAATTCAGCCTACACAATGCAATCTTCAACGTCTTACTTGGAGCTACTGGAATATTATTGCCTGAAGTAATCTCTATTCTAACCCGTGGGACAGTGACGTGGAAATAGGTTCTCGCGTCGGCAACAGATGGTAGCAAGGGATCAGAGTTACGGATGAAACGTACGAACAGAGATAGCGCCAGGTAGAGCTGCTACGCAACGCTTGATAAATATGAGACTAGTGGAAGAGTTATTTTGTACGGTCTGTATTACATTAAAATGGTCCGGACAAGAATTGTGCAATGCGCTGACATACAAACTTAGTAAATTCGAATATATACTGAGTGAACAGTAAGTAATGTCATTAATTTCAAGGGGTTATTCCTCGAGATATTTCGAACAAAAAAGTTTAATACAATTTTGTTCGTTCTTGCTTCCTTTCGGAGATAAAAATTGTTTTATTATATGAAGCAGAAGGTCCGGGGTTCGATCCCAGGTGGTGACGGGATTTTTTCTCGTTGCCAAACTTTCAGAACGGCCCCGAGATTCACTCAGCCTCCTATAAAATTGAGTACCGGGTCTTTCCCGGGGGTAAAAGGCGGTCAGAGCGTGGTGCCGACCACACCACGTCATTCTAGTGCCGAGGTCATGGAAAGCATGGGACTCTACCTCCATGCCCCCCCAAGTGCCTTCATGGCATGTTACGGGGATACCTTTACCTTTTACCTTTACCTTTTACATAGTGTGTTTTGGGAAAGTCATTGACTTAATTCCCAATATGCAAAAGGCAATACAGAGTGTTTCCGGGCTAGTGTTACAAACTTTCAGGGATGATGGCGAGGGGCACATATATCAATTTGAGATAAGGAACCCTGGTCCGGAAATGACCGAGTCGAAAGTTACAAGCAAAAATAGTTGTGGAAATGAAATAATTTTATTCCTCTGTACACCTTATTTATGTGTATTTATCTGTACTTCTTACACATACTGTATTCATCTGACGTTGTTTACGTTGTCTACTTACAGTATTCCATTCAGTGCGCTGTCTGAGGGATGGGGACAGGAAACTACACTAAAGCAATGCAGATAGCGTAATGTGTAACGGACATGGTCGGTCCTGATATGCACGTCTGTAGACAGCAGTGTATGTGTACAAGTTGCAGTGTCCAGTCGATCAGTCCTAGTGAAATGGAGAAATACACAAGAGCGGTATATGCAGACATGATTTTCGAATACGGATGAGCCAATGGGAATAGTACACAAGCTCACAGATTGTATCGGGACGAGTACCCACGTAGGAGACATCCGGCCCATACCATCATTCCACGACTGTTCCAAAGGTTAAGGGAAGGAGGGCACGTGGTGCCAAATTACAATTCCATTTCCAAACAACTATTTTTGCTAATAATTTTCGACTGAGTCATTTTCGGACCAGGGTTCCTTATCTCGAATTGATACATGTGCCCTTCGCCATCATCCCTGAAAGTTTGTAATATCAGCCCGGAAACACCCTATATACACATATATATATATATATATATATATATATATATATATATATATATATCCAAAATTGTAAACGGGTTTTCACTCACACTGATAAAATTAACAACTTATACAAATTTTGCATCATCAATCACAAAACAAGTCAAAATAATTGTAAAAATGTAAGTGAACGCTCGTTGCACATATTTTAAATGTTTTAACTTTGTATCTTTTAATTTTAACTTTTAACCTTTGTTTTATTAATATTTGATATTCACTATGCTTATGCACATTGAACATGAGGTTAACATATTGGATAATGTAAAAATGTATCTGATGATGTCACAGGCGCTATGAAAACGTTCATACAACCAGCAAATATGTAATATAAAGGAACTACTCCTTAAATATTTGTACAAGTCACAGACTGAAAATAATAAAACTATTTGATCGAATTTACTACGACTTGCACGAGAAAATCTTCAAAATGAATTGTAAAATTATGAAAATAAGTTAGCATTTTCTGCTTTAAATGAAATGTCTTAGGGTGTCTAGTCGCGAAATCAGGTGGCCTGGGTTCGATTCCCGGTCGGGGCAAGTTACTTGGTTGAGGTTTTATTCCAGGGCTTTCCCTCAACCCAATATGAGCAAATGTTGGGTAACTTTCGGTGTTGGACGCCGGACTCATTTCACCGGCAGTCACCTTCACTTCATTCAGACGCTAAATAACCAGAGATGTTGATAAAGCGTCGTAAAATAACCTACAAAAATAAAAAAGATAACATTCGTCTCTACAATATCTTTTTATTTCACTTTTTTCTCTTCTGGTTGACATTCTAGGCACAGTCTATGTCTCCAAAGTAAACTAGAGAAATATTTAAATTTGTTACGGCACATTTTTTATATTATAAAGCATATTTCTGAAAATTTTAGGTCATAAGTGCAATTTTATACTGCTTATTTTGTAGATTTTATAGCACAAAAAGCCTAGCCTTGTTCATTACTCATAATTTCATAGTGTATAGCAGAACGATTATGCATAGTGCCCACACTGAAGCTTAGAAATCAGACGACATTCTCGTCTTTCTGTGCGTCATTCCCTGGCGACATACAAAACCTTCTTAAGAATAGATTGCTCTCGTTAGCAACGGTGATTACTTTCCGAGTAATGGCTATGTTTTCAGCAAGCTGTGCTGAGAAGTGGATGTTATCGAAGCTCACACTTGGCCGAAACATGATCGCGTAATTGTTCTCAGAACGGGGCGCAGGTGTTGGCTTGGCTACAAACCGCAACCCAGTTGGTGTGCACATCAACAACTGAAAACTGTGGACCTCTGTGCTTTCAAAATCAACAGGTTTGTTATACTGTTGGTCAGACCTCTGACATACATACGTTGGCAGTCAAATAGCGTGTCTTTCTGATATAGATCTCCTGTCAAATGGCCAGCTGCAAACTATTACTGTTGGAGTGCGAAGTTTTAGACAATGTCGCACAGTACAGCGAAACTAATATAATGTATGATCTGTTATTTGAGAAATGACAATATTATGTCCTTAACTACTTATAAATTCTGAGGGAACTGTAAAAATATGTCTGCAGGGTAGTGGATATTCTTTTCTTTTTAGGGGTCGCTTCATATTTATTTATTTATTTTGCTAATAATTGTAACATAAAATATAATATAAACAGAAAAACTTTAGCTCGCCCCTGAAAGAGTAAAACTCGTGTTCAGGGCCGGATTCCTGAATTGAAATTAGTATTAGTATTTATTTATTTAACCTGGTAGAGATAAGGCCGTCAGGCCTTCTCTGCCCCTCTACCAGGAGATTCCAACTATAATATAAAGAATAAAATTACAATTAGTATTAAATTTAAGAAGTAAGCTATATAGTACAATAATTTATCTTATGTCTACTACGCAATAATATATAAATTTAAATTTACAATTTTTATAAAATCCATACATAACTTTTTTAATTTAATACTAGAACTATTGTCGGACCATCGGATCTATGCCCCTTCAGGGCTGTCGTCGTTCTTGGAAAAGTTAACGCCTCTGCTCACCCCATTCCACCCGTTTCTCTCCCACTACGTCAAACAGCAGGCCACGAAACTTGCCGAATAGGAATGTTGCCAAACTTCCGTTAAACAGTGTCATGTCTCTTGAATATTGCTTATAATACTGTAAGGTTAATTATTACTTATTCATAATTTAATTTAAGTAGGTCTAATGACGCTGATTGACTTATGCAAAATGCTGTTACTTGCTTACCAATATTTCTTTCGCCACTCCGTGCTACAGTATTCATGTTGAGTTGACAACACTGGACTGCAAGTGCAAATAAACTGTCCCGCAAGAAGGCTCAAAATTGTGAGTAGTGGGGGAGAGAAAGAGAGAGGGATAGAAAAGAGAGAAATAGGAATACAGGGGGAGAAATGAATTGCCGAGGCTGAAAAGGAATTAAGGTTCAGTTCGCATATCTTACGGGGGCACAGATCCGATGGTCGGACTATATTAGAATTGACAAGATTGGGATTTTAAATATAAATTTGTTATATATTCTTGGGCCTAAATTACTACTATGATTAAATACTGTAGCAGTGTTGCATTTTGGTTCAAACAATCTTAAAGAATTCTTACCTTTTGTTTCATAACTATGAGAATACAATTCAAAATTATTTCGATTTTCATGTATGAATTTTATTAATACAATATAATGTCTTATTTTAAGAACATTAAAGTCTAAAAACAATTTTTGAGATGGAAAATCAATAGCTTTATGAAGACATATTTTAATTATTTTCTTCTGTAATATATAAAGTGGATATGAATAGCAATATTCCTGATTATGTTAAACTTTTTTCATGTAAGTTAATGATAACAAAAGCTATTTAAGTACAATTTGGTACATCGTGTATTATTTTTCTTCATATCAGAAAATGAAAAGCTAAACTCTGTAACATTTAAAAGTGAAAACACTGAGATCTTATTGAAGTCCCACAATACAGCTCCTCAGATGAGTCATCTCTGTTACGATCAGGCCAGGGAAATATTTCTTCATAAAATCTTTGATTTCATCCTCTTCAGGGAAATATCGTCACGGCATGATGATTTATAACGAGGCGGACTGTATACTTTCTCCTGAAGACGTGCAAATAAAATGCTAATGGTAGTTCCGTTACATGCCATAAAGGCACATGGGGTGCATGGAGGTAGAGCCCCATACTTTCTTGACCTCGGCACTAGAAGGGGGTGGTGTGGTCGGCATCACGCTCCGACCGCTGACGAGAAAATCCCGCTACCACCAGGGATCGAACCCCGGATCTTCCACTCTGTAGCCAGCTGCTCTACCAACTGAGCTATCCGGCCTCCAAAACACGTGAAAATACATGCATTAAGTCAGAAACACTATAAACTCGATTGTGGTTTCCCAAATAATCGATTCCTATAACGATCACGGTTCATATACTTCAAGTCACAAGATTATTTAACAGTTGTTACTAAGTAAACATATTTTTTCACTATCCGGTAAAAGTGGTCAAAATTAACATCAGAATTGCACTAGCATTCTTCATTGCAGACTCTTAAATCAGAAAATACGTCAGTACTTATTAAATAAAACTGTTACCAGTACCCAATTCATTAATAACATTAGGAATAAGAATTTAAAAAAAAATGAAGAATAACAGTAAAATGTTATAACACACACCAGAGAAACAAATTACCTTCATTAATCTACAAAATGCTCGATTATTTTGAGAACCTCTTGCACGTATAATGAAAACAGATTGAAACTAAAATATAACAGGCTATGAAATTCAATATTCAAGGGTCGAAATAATATCTAATTTGATACATTTATTGCGAAGATTTTTATCCTCAATACAATTTAACGAAATTCCGTCAAGAACGATTCTCGACGATTCTCGGCCCCCTCTTCGAATTGAAAACCCTTTAACAAAATTCAATAAACGTTATTTTCTAAATTCCTAGCTACCTGACGCTTTTACCGACAAGATTTGCCGACAAGAAAAACTTTCTAGTACTCATTTCTGTCGAAATTAGAGCTGAGCCGAACCTACACCATAGGACAGCCGGAAAGATTAGGTCAATAAAAAAATCCATGACCTCAACGAGAGTCGAATCTGCAACCTAAACTCTGTAACACTGCCGCGTGCCCACGTTGCATAGCAAGAAATTATCCGCGACCACAGAATATGGATGAAAGCAGCGTTATCAACACCGTAAATCCACTTTAACGTAGGTATACCAGGAATCGTTAAGAATGAACTTGCAACTTTACCACCAAGGCAATAATTTACTTTCTAGTTCTACGGAAGAACAAATAAAATTCCCCACTCATAAATAGATAAGCCGGATAAGGGTACTAGTTCTTGGCATTGACTGTACTTGCAGGAACCAGGTTGATGTACTTCTTACAAACAGGAAAAGTGATTCACTGTAGTGTTTCACCTGTCATAACAGTAAAGTCTTCGTACAGAGTGGAGCCACTGCCTCCAGTAATATGCCTTCAGCTGATACACATTTCAATCCAACGGTGCATAACATAGCCTGGCTTCTGTACAGAATACTATCGCCTTGAATTGCATGGAAAAATACCATCGTACCTTGTTCAATGTCAAATGCTGGCATTCAAGAATGCAGGTTAGATAACAAAGTGCATGCAAACATGTCCTTCATGCGTTGCAGCTGTAATGCACTTTACGTAGCCATGTGACCATGATAAAGAACACAGTCGGTGGTTTGAAAATGTGAATATTGCATCTAATACAGCAAACATGGTATTAATAATCTATACCAATAATAAATCTGTAGCCGAAATTTTTCTGGTAATTTTCGATTTTCCAAAAATAATTGGTCCTAACCTATATAATTAACCGCCCTGAAACCGAAAATCGCTTTTTTGAAATTTTTGTTCGTATGTCTGTCTGTCTGTCTGTCTAGATGTTTGTTACCCTTTCACGCGATAATGGCTGAACCGACTTATATGAAAATTGGAATATAAATTAAGTTCGTTGTAACTTAGAATTTAGGCTATATGGCATTCAAAATATTTTATTTAAAAGGGGGGTCATAAGGGGGCTTGAATTAAATAAATCAAAATATCTCCCTTATTATTAATTTTCATGAAAAATATTACATAACAAAAGTTTATTTAAAAATAATTTCCGATAAGTTTTATTCCATGCAAAATTTTGATAGGACTGATATTTAATGGGATAAATGAGTTTCAAAATTGCAATAACAACGCCATCTAAAGTAGTGTAATGAAATAAAAAACAAATGACTTCGTCTATAAGGGGCCTTGGACAACAACAATCGAAAGCTATGAAACATACGGTAGCTTACAGAGAATGTTTCTGTGTTTGTATGAAGTAATATCGGAAGCTAAATTGTATAATTAATTATTAATTCAACATTGGAAAGTGTAGTTTCTCTAGATGGACATAATGCTATAATGTTATTACAGTAACTTCTGAGTGAATCGAGGACAGGTAAGATTAAAATAGCTTCTTATGCACAGAGAACTTGATAGGCATTCGTTTCCTATATTTCCTAAAATAATTTTTATGACCAAATGAGTGGTCTCTGGATCATAATGATCGCATTTTAATGTTTTAATACAATTTAAATTACGTAATATAATAAACGATTTATCCTTCTATCAAACACGAATGTTCCCTGGATCAAATGTCCTAATTTAATTATGTAATTACTTTTTTTATTTCTAACGGATGCAGCGGAGCGCACGGGTACGGCTAGTAATAATAATAATAATAATAATAATAATAGTCTCAGACATATTATACCAGGGACGGCAATTCTGAATACATTGTCCATGTTTAACCCATTATTATACTAGGCAAATATCTAGGAATATTAACTGATCAACTCCATAGAATAAGGATACCAGAAATCCCCGTTTCCTGGAGACAGTTCCCGGAAAAAATTCGTCACCAGAATGTCCTCGGGTTTAATCTAATTTTGTCACAGATACCGATATGCCCAGATTTTCATTGTTGACTTATTCATATGGCCCAGCACATTGCTATGAAAAATCTTTCTAATGTAACTCCCGTCACTTTTTCATGATGCCATAATCAAAACTGAAGGTGAGAATATAACAGCAGTCGAGTCTTCCATTTTTATAAAAGTTAATGAAAGAAACTGAACTCCAGAAAAGAAGAAAAATGTATATAATCAATAACTAAGCAACTGTTGGGCATCTTTAGAAGAAGTGGCTCTTATTTCACAACAAAATTCTCTGTCTCTCTCATGAATTTTATAAAAATGCTGTTGAATATCCTGTATCTAGGTTATTCACAAGATAAGATATCTATGAAATGTAGGCCTACTTATATTGCTGAGAAAGAGAAAAAATTTTAAGAGTGCCCATTATTTTTCTTGAAAATATAGATGGAGTTGATCTGGATGAAAATTTATTTTATTAAATTTATTGCTTTAAAAAATACGTGAATTCAGAGAGAATGACAAAGTGCAATGACGAAAATAACAGTACTATTCCTTGCTCAAAATGGATTGGAATTTTTATTTTCTTTCTGATTCCCTGTGATTATGCAATAAATTAGGCAAAATTTTACACAGATTTGTTACACTACGTTGGTACCTCCTGATTTCCTAAGCACCTTAGTCTCAAACACCCTTAACCTATGTTCCTCTCTCAACGTAAGAGTCCAAGTTTCACAACCATAAAGAACAACCGGTAATGTAACTGTTTTATAAATTCTAACTTTCAGACTTTTTGACAGCAGACTGGATGGTAAAAGCTTCTCAACCGAATAATAACAGGCATTTCTCATATTTATTCTGTGTTTAATTTACTTCCGAGTATCATTTATATTTGTTACTGTTGCTCCAAGATATTTGAACCTCTCCACCTCTTCAAAAGATAAATATCCTATTTTTATATTTCCATTTCGTACAATATTCTTGTCATGAGACATAATCATATACTTTGTCTTTTCGGGATTAACTTCCAAACCTATTTCTGCCTGTCCATACTCAGATATTGAACCAACGTCTTCGATTGAACTATCGAACACGATTGTTTCTCACACGGGAGTGAATTTATTTAAATTAATTTTATGTTTGAATATTTATTATATTATGTTTAAAGTAATGAATAGTATTTACCTACTATTCTTTGGATTTTATTATAATTTCAATATTGCTCGTAATATTTCAATGTTATTTACCAAATATTGTGTAAATTAAATTACTTTAATTTTTGTGTATTAAATTGAATTACCTAGCATGGTTAATAACAATGGTCGCATTTTATGTAGTTACAGAATCAATATCTAGGTTTACGTATAACACAAAGACTATCTTCCTTTTTCTTACCAACCCTGGAAGACTAAAACCACTACGTAAAAATAAATTTTGATAACGCTGAATACAATAGTTGAATTATAATTGAATACGAAAGGGGAAAACTGGTTCTTGTTTTAATCCCGCACAAGTTGAATATAATCCATTCCTTTAGTTCAAATCAGGGGTTGGGAGACGGGAAAGAAAAGAACTGAGGGAGAGGTAGCAAAAGGGAGAGAGTGCTATTCAATTGAGGGATTCGTTTTGTCTTCTGCCAACTATACATTCTTTTGACCGTTTCCTTCGCATTCTTGTGACGAGTATGAACAAACAACTGACATCTACAAAGAGCCAGAGTTCTTGTGCAAGTGGCCAGTATGAGACAAGGCTACCATTTATAACGAAGACGCAGAAAAATTAATATAGTTTACTAGATATACATACGGATTTAGCTTATGAAATCAATTATTTGTAAATACTAACTTCCCTCTACATTTTACAGGAAACTTTTGCTGAGAAAAATGCACTAACAGCTATTATATTTACTTAATAGGTTCAGAAGAATTAAGTAAATAAAATACTAAAATGATTATGGATTTAGCGTTTCTTTTAATATATGAATGTTACTTAATTCCGTGTTGTTTCTGCCACGGCCCCATGAAACTCCGTATGTGAAATTCAAGTGTTAAATACAGCAGAAAAAAAAAAGACTGTAGAAAGAAACAAATGTAAACCGTTAAGTAAAATAAATGAAGTTACATTTTAGAATTTTATTAAAATAATTCTTCGATATCAATTAAGAAAACGAAATAGTGCGTTTTGATGTATTCTTAGTACCTTAGGGCCGTATTCATAGACATTTTTAGCGCGGATTTCCGGTGGATGATCAGCGTTTTTCGTATTCATAAACCAGTGTTAGCGATAGGATATGATTTGAATTCTGTTCAAGTAACCAGTGGATAGCCGGGGCTAGCTTAGTACGCTCGTAGCGCGTGCTGCGAAATGTCTATGAATACTTACTTAATTACTTACTTACTTACTGGCTTTTAAGGAACCCGGAGGTTCATTGCCGCCCTCATGTAAGCCCGCCATTGGTCCCTATCCTGAGCAAGATTAATCCAGTCTCTACCATCATATCCCACCTCCCTCAAATCCATTTTAATATTATCTTCCCACCTACATCTCTTCCTCCCCAAAGATCTTTTTCCCTCCGGCCTTCCAACTAACACTCTATATGCATTTCTGGATTCGCCCATACGTGCTACATGTCCTGCCCATATCAAACGTCTGGATTTTATGTTCATGTCTATGAATAGCACCCTTAAAATTTATTCTTTTAACATTTTCCTGTGAAGCATAGAAGGAAGATACTATTTACAAATAATTCAATTCCCATGTTAAATCCCCACTGTATGTAAAGTGAACTGTATTTGATAATGTTAAAAATATCCATTTCCTTTCATCAAATCGAACCTGCTACCTCAACATTTGGCCATTTCACTCATTCACTTTTTTACTTACTTATTTAAGTAAATATTTACTTAATTTATATTTATTTACTCATTCATTTAAGTAAATATTTATTTACTCACTCATTTATTTATTTATTTATTTTTACTGACAGAGGCCAAAGGGCTCCTCTTCCACTCTACCAGCTAACAAAGTACACAAGCCGTGAATTTTAACAAAAAGCGAAAGAACAAAAATACTAACATAGGCCTATTACAGAAAATAACAAATTTGACACTCCTCAAAGGAATAAACTGTAGTTTTAAAATGCGAAGTCTTGTCAATCTATTAAGCAAGTTTCTGGAAATGTTTTACGAAATAAATTTAAATTGTTGTTTGAAACGAGGCATAAAATGGATTGCCGTAGGATGTAAGTAGAGAAAGGAACAATACAAAGACGATCCAATAGCACTATGCCGTGTTTCCGGCAAATAAACTGTTTACTAAATTTCACATACGTCTATAACTGAAGGTCTTTCCTCCCCGGGCTAGAATAAATTTTCTTTGTGGCCATAGCAATATTTTCGCTGTGTCGTTCACTAGTTTTTCAAAAGGTGCCCTTTCACTGTCTTTTTTATCATTCCAACGCGTTACTTTCGAATCTATTTTTTCAACAGTTGCAATTCACAGAGCAGGTAGAATTAGTGTACAGCCATTCCATGCAAATGTCAACCTCAGTAGAAAAAAAATTAAAACAATTTTTTTAACATCTTCTGAAACTAATTTAAAATACTGTCAACTTGTATCAGTCACTGTTTTAATTTATAATTTTTATTGAACAGATTGAAAATTCTCACATGTACCTTGTGAATGCAGTTCAAATGTTTAGCTAATTTAGTATGCCGCAGCATTACCAGAATCAGCTGATTAATGTAGCACAGACTTTTAATTACGTCTTTTAAATGTGCAGAAATTTGGTTTGAATAAATGTAACTTTTCGTTGTGAAAAGGAATTTTACAATGTTACATTTGTTCCGATCAAATTTCTGCACATTTAAAGGGCAAAACTAAAATTCTTTGAATCATTTATCATTTATACTGCTCTCTTAAATTCCCTGTGCATATTGACAGTTACAGTCCGCGTCACCGTTTTTGGCGTGTGAAATAAGTAATGGGAACATTAAGTGCGAGTGTTTTATATTTGCCGCGGTCAGTCACACAACTCTGTTTGGCAAATGGCTGATGTGACGTGTATATGAAGTGGTACAATTCTCAGCTGCAGTACCAACATGCTCACAAAGTGGGTACTATACATCTAGGACACACGCCAAAAACGCTGGCGCCAGCTATAAATCAATGGCTTTCCCAAAACACGCTATGAAACAGGGGCGGCTCCTCAGGGTAGGCTAAGCCTACCCCAACACATTTGGAAAAACCTAAAAGTGGTTATTTATTAATAA
Organism: Periplaneta americana; assembly: GCF_040183065.1. Taxonomy (NCBI): domain Eukaryota; kingdom Metazoa; phylum Arthropoda; class Insecta; order Blattodea; family Blattidae; genus Periplaneta; species Periplaneta americana. The sequence continues at coordinate 11,459,309 of NC_091120.1, forward strand.
TAAAATCAAATTAATAAAAACATTATTTAATCAGTATTAAATTTATTAAGATAATTATATACTCTTTTCTAGTTTCTTAGAAATACTTCAATTAACTACGGATGAGATTTTTTTAGGGTTAGTTGGACGTTGCTTTCCACTGGCAGTTCGATTTATCTGACAGGAGTACACTGAACAGATCACAATGCGTCGGAGGGTAGGCAGTCGCAAAGTTAGCCGACCTTCCGCGTTACTCCACATCTGGCCCTGGAGTAAGCATTACAAGAGATCGCTATTCTAAATGCTTTCTTAGCGCATGCGTTCAATGCTTAAGCCAGCGTGTTTGAATTCTGCCTGCCCTGACGAGAACGCACGAGTATTATCGAACACCTACGACTTACGAAATTTCTATTTGAAAGTTTCACAAGTTGGAACGTAGACTGTTACGAGTACAATACAGTTTTTAAACAGTGTTTTTTAAAAGATGTGGCTTTTTCAAACAGTGTATTTTAGAAGATGTGATTTTTTGCAAATACGTACTGTATATTAATGTTTTGTATATTTGGTGATTTATAGACAATGTACAGTGATAACAATAATAATATATTATAATGACTGATATAATAAGTGAACTATTACGTTGTCCGTTTTCGCGTCGTAACGACATTGAAAAGAGAAGTATTTTGGACAATGGACGATCCACTCCTGTATTAAGCTCTATTGTTCATAAAGTCAGTGCTAAAGGTGCAAGAAAATTTAATCCTTCATGGTATGAAACACACAAATGGCTAACAGGAAGTGAAGTTAAAGCTAAACTGTACTGTTGGCCATGTTTGTTATTGTCATCTAAAGAAGGTACTTGGAATCATGATGGTTATTTTGACATGAAAAATTTATCGAATGCCATTCACAAACATGAAATTTCAAAAGATCATATCTGTAACTCGGTAAATCTAAAGAGACTTGAAAAGAATTTGAATCCAATTTCGGAAATGTTGTCTGAACAACAGAGGATTGCAAGACAACAATATAACAGTAAAGTAGAAAAAAACCGACAAATTATGAGACGGCTGATTGATGTAACAGTATTGTTATGTAAGCAAGAGTTAAGTTTTCGAGGACATGATGAAAGCGAGCTCTCATTGACTCGCGGGAATTACATAGAAATTGTAACTCGTATTTTCCATTACGACGAAGATTTACGTCAGCACTGGGAGGAACTAGGACAAACATTCACAGGGCTATCGAAAACCATTCAAAATGACCTTACTGATTGTATATATGACGAAATAATGGCTAAAATAAAAAATGAAATTAAGGAGGCCCCTTTCTTTTCAGTGCAGTGCGATGACAACAGATATAATGGAAGTCACTCAATGTTCAATTATTGTGAAGTATGTAGATAAGTTCGGAACGACTCAAGATCGATTTCTAGGCTTCTACAATGTTAGCACTAGCAGAACTGCCATAGAATTATGCACTTTATTAGTTGAAGTTCTCAAGGATTTTGATATTAAAGACAAATTGATTGGCCAGTGCTATGATGGAGCTAGTGTTATGGCTGGTGAAATTTCAGGACTTCAGGCACTAGTGAAAGAACATGCTCCACAAGCACTGTTCACACATTGCTGTGCTCATAGACTAAATCTTGTATTGCAAAATGGAGCAAAATGTATAAAAGATGTGCGCATTTTCTTCTCTAATCTCCAGGCTTTCCCTGCATATTTTCATAAATCACCTAAACGCACAGCTGTTCTGGATAAAGTAGTAGGCAAAAGGATACCGACAGCTAGTGATGTGCGCTGGAGTTCTAATGCTAGAATTCTGAAGACGGTTTCTAGCCGAAGAGAAAACATAATCACTGTTTGCAATGACATAGAGGAAGATTCACTTTCCAGTTCTGAATCTATAAATGGGGCTATAGGACTAAAAAACAATCTTCAAAACATGAAATTTGTTTTTTTATTGACTGTGTACGAGGATATATTTTCAATGACAGAAGTGCTCTTTGATATATTACAGAAGAAATCACTTGACATACAGTACTGTTTTTCAGCTATTCAGAGACAAATAAAGAAATTAGAAGACATGAGAAATGACTGCAAGGCCGAAGAATATTTCAACATTGTGAACAGAACAAGTGATCTGAAAATAACCAGAGACAGTTCTACTTCAAGTCTAGCCCATTACAGACAGCTATACTTTGAAATTTTAGATAACATCATAGTTCAGCTTCAGACTAGGTTCAGAGACATTCAGAAATTAGAATTCCTTCACTTGGTAGATTCATCACGATTTAGTGAATTCAAAAAATTGTTTCCCTGCTAAAGAGTTAAATTCATTAAAATGTCATTATTCTCTTCACTTCGATTTTTCACGACTGAAAAATGAATTGGAATTCCTCTATTCGGACGATCAGTTCATGTCTCGTAGTGCAACGGACATCATCAAGATGTTTGTGGACAGTGATATACAGAGCGTATTGCCGGAAGCCTACAAACTGTTTTGCTTAGCTGCAACAATACCAGCAACAAATTGTAGTGTTGAGAGAAGTTTCTCTTGCCTGAACAGAGTAAAGTCTTATTTAAGGAGTACCGTGGGACAGAGTAGAGTGACAGCCTTAGCCACAGCATCAATTGAAAGAGAGATTCTACATTCGCTGGAAAAACAGGAGTCGTGGTATGATGTCGTCATTAAGTCGTGGTATGCTTGTAAGAAGGATCGGCGCATAGACCTACTGTACAAATGAAGGTAAGATAATCAAACTCAGCGTTCCGAAGCGCCTGCATGTCCTACTGCAAGCGAAACATTTTTAGCATAGCATAATATACTGCAGAATGGAAAATAAGCACTGTTTTGTGGGTTGTGAGTGCCCGGAATGTAGGCGGTTGATGCTCACTGTATATATTATTATATCATTATGTTCTGTAAATTTTGCCTACCCTGGACATTTGACTACGAGCCGCCACTGCTATGAAATATTTCATATAGAATAATTTTTACCTCGGAAAGGAAGCAAAAACGAGCAAAATTATATTAGACGTTATTTGAAATATCTCAAAGAATAACCCCCTGAAATTAATGACATTACTTACGGATGACTGGTTAATATCATGTGTATTTCAGACTGTAGTACATAGGGAATTAACATTGTCACAAGAAATCCACGTATAAAAAATTGAAAGTGTAATTTCATCCAGCTGGCCATGTGTAATAAATTAGCAGGCCTTATTAAAAAAAAAAAAAAGACTAGAAACTCGTAATTGTGTTTTAAGTTTCGGACGTCACCTGAGCATATTTTTTTTTTTCCACATAAAACATGCATTTTGAATTTTTAAAGTAGATACATATTTTCAAATATTCACATAAAAACTAAGTTTTCATAAAATAATTTTCGACAAAAGCTCCATTTCAGGTTAATCATCACCCGAATATTCAGCGCAGTTGCTAAGACGTGATAGCTGGCAACTGTTTCTCGGAATTCTCTATCTGAACATGCAGAATTGCAGTCTTTGCTCTCTCACCACAAGCGATAAGAGCTGTCACTACTAAAAATTGTATTGTAGCTACACACACAAACATTTATGTGTTATTTAGGAGTGTCTTGTAAGTTATCATAACGCTGATTCAGGAAGCAATTATAATTTCATAAACATTAGTTGCCTCTGTTTTTGTTTCAAATCATAAACATGTCTCTAGAGAGTACATGTTTCTCAATGGCCAGGAAGTTATTTTCCCGGTAGAACGCAGTGTTCCGCGATAATCGTGTCATTTGTGATGGACAACTTGAGGATGAATCTCATTGTGTACTGTAAGACAGCACAATTCAGACTGGTGAGTCTGCATATCGTTTATTAATGTTTATATCCACATAAAATAATTGAAACACAATTAAATGGTCCACACCTGTGGAGTAACGGTCAGCGCGTCTGGCCGCGAAACCAGGTGGCCCGGGTTCGAATCCTGGTCGGGGAAAGTTACCTGGTTGAGGTTTTTTCCGGAGTTTTCCCTAGACCCAATGCGAGCAAATGCTGGGTAACTTTCAGTGCTGAACCCCGGGTTCATTTCACCGGCATTATCACCTTCATTTCATTCAGAGCCTAATTACCTTGTTGTTTATACAGCGTCGTAAAATAACCCAATTAAATTTTTTTTTCCTTTTTTTGTCACGTATTTTCCAGATTTTTAGCACATAAAAAATAGATAATTTCCCGACTTCTGCACCTAAACATCGGAGTCCTCATCATAACATCATAACAAGCAATTTTATTGAATTCTCTGTCATGGTCGTAATGCTACGTATGTTGTACAAGGAAAGACCACTTCCTTTCAGAGTATTCGCTCTTCGACCTACAATAAATTAAGGGTCAAGGTACTAACTACCGTTTTAAATGAGTAAGAAAGCAATACTGAATTATTCGATACATTTTAGTTTTAACTCCAACTGTCTGCAAAGTATTGTATATAAAAGCACCTCCCTATACCATCTACTCCAATAACAAACAATCTTATCTTTATGAAATAAGATCCCTTACTTATATCCTCATGGCCAACGGTTATCACAACAAATTTATTGACACAGCTATGAATACTCGTGCGATACACTGTAAGAATCAAGGGCACGCTCTAGAACTGCTTTATAAATGTTTCTCAACCAGTGGTACACGTACTGGAGATGGGGTATGACAGCGTTTTGCCGTCACAGCTCTAGAAAAATTGCTGTGAAAGATAATAGCGATTTTGTCACAGTGTGATTTTTGTGTTCGGGTGATTCTTGCCCTTGCGAATATTGTACCGCCCTGACAGTGTCATTCATTAAGGATGATGAAAGGCAATACATGTCACTTTTCAAGGGTAACATCATCAGTCGTAATGTAGAAGTTTCTTGTTGCTGAAAGTACCAGCTTGTCTGGGTTCTTAAAAGTCTTCAATTCGTGGTCATTCTACAAAATTAAGGAATGTAACTGTTCTTTTCAATACAGGGTGATTCACGAGGAAAGGTAAAAAATTTAGGATGTGAATTCTGAAGTCATTCTGAGTCAAAAAGTTCATACGAATATGGGTCCGTTTTCTAACGGATACGGAGATATTGCCCTTTGATTTCAGAAAAACTTCTGAGATTCCATTGCATTAACTCGCATTTAGAAAGAGATAACGGACAAATTTAAAGTTTATATTTACGTATGCATACATACCTAATATTCTAGAAGTCGGGTACCTCCTTCTGCTTCAATGCACTGTTGCACTCGGGCGTGAATCGCGCTCGTCGTTCAGGAGAGTTGCTCGTGGCTGTTCTTTATGCCGCATCCAAAATACGGTCGATTAGCGCCTCTCTCGTTTCTCCCTTCCTTTGCTATACCAAGTCTTTCACCCAACCCCTTTAACATAGACAGTAAGTACTCTTCGATATGGTACCCTTCTGTCCGGAAAGCGTCGTTCATATTGAGCGACTGCACGCAAGGAACTTCCATCGCACAAACCATAAACATACACAATATCGGTGTATTCTGTAGTCGAAAATTTATAAGGCATCTTGAAAAACACAACTGAACACTTCCGATAACTGTACCTGTATAACTACTGTACTGTAGGTAGCTGACTGAACTGCTGTGAACCGATAAGTGATAGTGTATTTGTGTTATGCGGGTTCTGTGTTATTACATCAGACAAGGGCAGGCTCACGATGCAGATTCCAATGTCACGTCATTCACGCGGTCGGTGACCTTATCTCACGTTAGCAGCATATGGTAACGTCTGATTCACATTGGGGCGAGACGTTTTACCAAAAAAATGCATCTAGCTCCGCCATCGTTCGAAAACGGACCTATATTCATACGAACTTTTTCACTCAAAATGGCCTAAGATACCGTATCCTATTTTTTTTGGGTCTTTCCTCGTGAATCACTCTGTACATTTAATCAAAACATTTCAATGTTTGCCATCTCGAGCCTAGTCTTTCTTGTATGAACAATAGTGATTAGCAGTGCAGCAAGTATACTAAAATAAATCACACTCTGACCTGTGTTATCTGCGATGTGTACCAAGAATGTTTACAAAGGTGAGTCATTCGTGGAAGAATATAGACTTATAGACCATTGCGAGTGCAAATACCAAAGAGTTACCCTCGTTAACCTCTATATTGGAACGATAGTTAATTATAGATCCCAGATGTTGTCCTTCAAGTTAATCTTGACTTGAAATTGTCTGGATTATGGAGCTGCTATAGGCCTACCTACGAATCCAGAATCCGTCTGAAATTTCATTTCCCGGAGCTGTGATTTTGGAGCTATAGTCACAGTTGGTACCAGTGATAAATCTATCACTGATGAAATTGCATCTTTTTTTCTATTAAGCCAGAAATCTAGCTGCTTTAGTATTTATATGTTATGTGATAAACTCAGTGTTTTAAGACATATTTGTTAGGGCATTTTTTGCCTGTTTCAACTCATAAGAGCATTTTTTGTTATATTCGGTCATTTTTTAGGCATTTTCATTTAATTTTGGCCATAAGTCCCCATTAATGTAAAATAATGTTTACTTCGATATTTTCTCTACATATTTTGTCAATTAATACTCATTATTTTGTATAGTATTGTAATCATTTTTCTACACAAATATTGTCATTTTAACGTAGTACATCCCATGTAATGGATCAGTCCAACCATCCCTTCAATATAGACTCCTCTATACCTGCTAGTTCCGGATAAGAGTGGCCTTGTGTTGGAATACATGGAAACTACTTTAGGTAAAATAATTAATTAAAGTGTACTACTTAGAAAAAATTGTGTAAAATTTAATAAACTTAAATGTTGGTACTAGAATTTAATTTAATTTAATTTAATTCAATTACTAGGGAAACGTATTATTTGTCTTTGTATTAAATTTTATATTACCTTGTTACCATATTTCAGCCTGCCACTGGCCATCATCAGAACTGGTTGCTGCTGGTCTTAGCACATTTTGTTTTGCTTCCTGTGGCACCAAGACCAGCAACAACCAGTTCTGAAGATGGCCTATAGCAGGCTGAAACATGTTAACAAGATAATATAAAATTTAACACAAGAAAGACAAATAATACGTTTTCCGAAGTGGTATAGTGTTAAAAGTTGTGTAATCAAGATGATTAATTACTAGTCTAAATATTAAGTAGTACAAAACCGCTTTTCCTACTAAGCCAATTATATAAGATCAATTTTAGGGCATTTTAAGGGCATTTTTTTTTAGAGATTGTTACGTCATAAATGCATTGTATTTTTTCATGATTTATAGGTCTTCAACTTCCACAATCCCAAGATGTACATACCCACTTAAAAGGGAAAAATTTTCGGGGAAGTAAGCCTACATTCTTTTTTAATGTAACCATACGAAATATTTTCTTGCCCTTAAAAATTCGTGTTTCCGGACCGGGTTTGAGCCCGTGACCTCAAACTTAATGACAAATACAAAAATCACTAGACCAAGGACGAATTCATCTGTAAACACTTACAGGAGAGAGTGTTATGTTGTGTTCATATTTATTTTTAACCATCTTGTACGAGGTTCAATACATCACGAGGCGAAAACAGCTAGAACTGTCTTCCATTTCAAGAAAGTTTCGTAACGGCTGAATTCCTGTGTCATACACTTAAGTGGAGCTGACGAATCATCAGTCAACATTACGTGTCTTAGAGTTCAGTCTACACTTTTTTAAGCTAAGTATACACAAATTCATCGGTCACGCCTACTGCGTTTGCTGGATATCTTATCTGTGAGTAATGTATGTATTAGAGGAGTCAATATTGTACGTTAATGTGTCAGCTTGCATCTAACATTATGGAGGCTGGAGAGGAGGAATATAAAAAGAGGTCGCGAATGGATTTCTGTAAGGAAATATTTGGCACTGGACATGGAATATTTTTTTTATATCTTCTTGGCTACTTTTCATATGGCTTGCCATAAATTTTTACTTCAAAAGAACACAGAATGTAAGAAAAGTTCTTGGTTAGCATTTCAAAAGTAACTAACTTTGCACTTACACAAGGACAACATGCCGTGCTTTCAAGTCCTCCTGTAACTACAAACTTCGCTCTCGTTGCAAACTACTCCCAATTTTAAAAGGGAAATGTCAACCGACGTCAATGCACTCATCTACGTTGAAAGTAACGTCTTCATTTCCTTACTTATGGGTCTCCTCGTAGCATTAATATCTTCACAAAGCTGTTACTTTCAGTAAATCTTACATATTCTCCAGCCGATAAAAGATAAGATTTTCTCCTAACATAGCCTATTCACGTCATCCGCATAGACAAGCAGCTGATGTAACCCGTTCAATTCCAAACCCTGTTATCCTGGACTTTCCTAATGGCATATTCTAGAGCAAAGTTAAAAAGTAAAGGTAATAGTGCATCTCCTTGCTTTAGCCCACAGTGAATTGGAAACGAATCTGACAGAAACTGACCTATACGAACTCTGCTGTACGTTTCACTGAGACACATTTTAATTAATCGAACTAGTTTTTTGGGAATACCAAATTAAGTAAGAATATCATATAAAACTTCTGACCAGAATCCGAAACGTGAACCTGATACTATTTTTACGTGTAGGCTACAGTAGTAACACAGCAATACCAGCACGCCATATGATATTTTCGTTGTTATTTCGTAACAGACTAGAGCTGAATTACATCACTGTCAATATAGACACGCATACTTTACCATCTATAAAACACTCCGCCTTCACGTGTCTTGGTAACATTCATTCTTCTTGCTATGACGTGAATATTGCGTACTGCTTCCAGACCTTTCCGTAAGATCTATTCTTGAGTAACCACATTCCTCTAATCGATGCAAGGAAGTTACATCACGTGCATTATCCATAGACCTCAAAGCTAAGCTGTTTTTGGCCTCCATTATTCTGTTGACAACTACAAATTACTTATATACTAATATGTCTTAATTCCATACTTAATGTAGAAAATGTGCTCACGCCCAAAACAACTTACGTACTAGCCACGTTAATCGTAAAAGGAGTGTCACAGAAGTGATAAATATATTTTATTTGGCTTATACTTTTTACGAGTTTTCTCAAGAATTTTGTCTTGTTATCATGTGACGAACGATACAAGGGAAAATTTATAGCAAAAGTTCGACGGCTGAAGTGGAATTCACCGAAGGGGAGGGGCCGAGGAAATAAGAGGAAGAGTTATTTATTAATGTTGCGATGGGTAGTATTAACACTGAGCGAATAAGCTAGTTTGGGGATAATGTTCTCATGGCTCCCTTCTTAAGCGTTGCGTACACAGTAGCAAGGTGATAACGATAATTTAATGATAAACTGTGAAAAGAGTGGAGCACGGTTATCAACTGATAGATAAGTTATAAATTTTACAAAACTCTACACTTCTCAATTGATGCCAACTTTGTAAAATTCGAATTCATATCAAATATCCCGTAGCGTCGGCCGCTTGACTGTCAATAGGTAAGAGATAAGATTGGATGTCTCAAGGACGATCTGAAGTAGCTTTTGACGGAGAATTGCCTACTTGAAGCATCTAGTCCACGCCCTAAGTTTGTAGTTTGTACGGCTTCTATTTGCAGGTGGATTCCATGTATTGCATGGCAGCACATCAACTACACCTTCCGGTCCTCTTGCGTATAAATTTGTATTAAATTAATTCACAAGCTCTCCACAAAGTAAACGAAGCGTAAAATCTGTGGGAATGAGACCAGGAGCTATTCTTTACAACTATTTTGTTCTGCGTGTATTTTCTCTAAGCTCTCAGCATTGGCATACTTGCCTCCACAATTTCTCCTGTGTTTATCCTACTGTATTCAGAAATAAATCCCGAAAACTCTATTTTCCATGCACGAAACACAGACATTACCAGGCTTCGAGACTTTGGACCCGATACAATAACTTTGCTGTGCATGCACTATAGGTTGTTGACTCGCTGCAGGTAAATTGAGATGTGTTGAGGTAACAACGTTGCTATTTAGAGTAGAGTACGGTAGTATGGGGAAACACACATATGTACATTCTGAAAGTAAATATAAATTACAAAATGATAATGTAAAAAGAATGTGAAAAGTATTTATTCTCCTGTCTTTTATAAGCATTTGTGTTTAATTATACACAGTGTTAATGGTGGAAATAAGCATGTAGAAATTTTAATTTTTTTCATTTATCCTATTGGTCGTGTTTAGGAAGTGCAGTTACAGTACCGAATTGCAATGTACCTACTACAAGATACATTCTCAGTGTCTCAAACTTAAATCTTTTTCGGTTATTTGCCAAAGTTTGTACTGTAGAAAGCTGCGCTCTACGACGCATGACGTGATAGGAGCAAAACGAAGAAACCTAACATCATTGCAGTCTCTAGGAGACAGTCCTTTATTCTCGAGTGACTATGTGTCCACTAATTTGCTGTTTATATTACACAATGTTCCATACCCGTTATTTTTACATAAAATTGATTTCCACTTCTGTTTTACACGTTCAGTAACCGGTGTACTTGATGTCTCATTAATTCTCTGTGTCATTTCCTCAATTAATTTGAGGGCTTCCGGCATCTCTTGCTCTGACTTTCCTAACCGTGTAATAGTTTCAGACAGTTTGTATGAAAACCAAATTATTCGTCAGAACCTTCAAATCCAGAGCGTTTTCCTTTGCGTATTTGTTGGCATTCATTCTACAGTACCCCCACCCACTGTACGCTTTACCACTATACTCAGTACGCCGTTATGCGGATTTCCCACTGAACTGCTCTATTGGGTCCGAAGTCTCGAAGCATGGACATTATTGACTTATAGGCCTATACAGAGTGTAAGGGGTATAAGTGCCATTATTTTAACTGATGATTGTTATGTCACAAGGAAGAAAAAATGTTCTCAATTTTTTTCTAATTCCAATATTTAACTAATTATTAAAGTTTACAATATTAGGCGTTTGGCAACGTTGCTGGATGGGAAGGAGGGAGTTTACAAGTACACGGTACAACTCAAGCGGGTACAGACATACCGGTGCAAAACAGATGCTCTGTTCTAATGCAGGAGTGGACCGTTGTTTACATAAAGCAAAAGCAAATACAATCTTTCAATCTCATTAATAGACCTTCATGATAAATTTCCATTTTATTTAACAATTTTGACAATATTGGTCAATTTTTTTATTGTACGTCCAAAAAAAACACACGAACTTTTTTTAAATGTAATATTTTAATCTCTTCCGCTTCCATAAAGCAGTACCATTTTTAAACAAATTTCTGTTTGTGTGATTTTCGAAACATGGTAAGAGACTCCTAGAGTCTAATAATCGTTGAGAAACTGCTATAAAAGTTCGCCGATTAGGTAACCTTCATTGCGGAAAACCTCTCTCTCTCCCTCCCTCCCTCTCTCTCCTTCCGCTCCCCCCCCTCTCTCTCTCTCTCTCTCTCTCTCTCTCTCTCTCTCTCTCTCTCTCTCTCTCTCTCTCTCTCTCTCTACGACTGGCAAGAGCCATTAAATTAAATTCAAGCAGTAGACTGTTGTACGAAATTTTGTCATGGTACGGCCGAATAATTATATATTTTTATTTATTTTTTTTTTTTTTGGGGGGGTACCGGTAACTCTATAGCATCTATTGGATGCTTTATAGTTGTGCTAACAGATGGAGTTACTTGTCAACAATGTGACGCTGAAACGTGTGTTCAGGTTACTGCCCAGCGACAGTCCTGATTTATTTTTATATTTGTGACGATTAATTAATATTAACCCGGCACACTCACAACCACACTCACATTCATACAAATTTCCAGACTCTAGACACCCAGGGAATTCTTCTTCTTCAAGAAAACTCCACCGAGCGCCGAGGCCGGGAATCGAACCCGGGACCTCCTGGTCTGGAAGCCAGCATGCTGACCAACAGACCACGGAGGCAGTCAAAAATATATCTTGAGAATCGTTTTTTGAACATTTTTGTTAATTTCATTACTATGTGATTTACAAGTGAGAGACCAAAAATTACTAAGAAATATTCCAATTTAGCCCGACCACGACTATTAAAAAGCAGTGTCAAAGTTGAAATGTTTTGTAAATTTAATTTTTGCACTACTGAAGTTTAAAAAAAAAAAGTTAGTACATCTTTAAGATGCTAAATATCTAACACCGAATTTTATGATTTTGTACAAAATAACACTTCATTAACAATTTTTATACCGAAAATTTAAGAATTTTATTGGATAGTGCAACCGCTTTAAAATGACCTTGTCTTAACTGGGCTAAACAAAATCCCTCCCTAACAATATCTACTTTTGTTGATCGATGGAACTATCATAGAGCCAATTGGCTAGTATATATCCATCGATTCATAGAGTCATTCAACCTAAGAGCCAACTGGCTAGTCTCTGATATTGAGACAACTCATCCTGCCTAAGGTTTTTCCATGGTTTTCCTAAGACGCTAAGACAAATGTCGGGATGAGCCCTAAAAGAAATGGGCCACGGACCTGCACTCATATCCCCATGAATCTCCCTAATTACTCTAAATTAATTAAGAATTACATATCTCCCCCCTCTTCATAATTGAACCATCATATAGCCAAATGGCTGGTCTCAAAATTGAGACGATTCAACAAGGCTCATGACAACAATCACCTCCTACATAATAGCCAAATTGGCTAGTCTCTTATGAGACAACTCATCCTGCCTAAGGTATTCCGTGGTTTTCCTAAGGCGTAAAACAAATGTCGTGATGAGCCCTATAAGAAATGGGCCATGGACCTATATGCCCTTCCCCATATATATTCCCCTTTATTATAAACGACGTATGCCCTAGTTCAGAACCTATAAATTGTCTATTAAATATACGAGGTCACTCAATTAGTCGCAATTTGAAAGGACAGGGACCTCTCAAATTGCAGATTTAGATTTCACGGCGCCACTTCCGACGGCCTTCACATGCTTTGTCATCGAACAACAGATGACAGCGTCTCGCCAGCCAACTCCTCCTCGCCCCGTTCCGTGATCACTTGATCAAATCTCAGTCCCCCTCGCGTATGTGGTACCTAAGAGGTTACGTCCAATTTCGGCTTCCCCTTCAAAATTTTCTAGAGCTCCTTCAGTGGAGCAGCGTAACCCGGAGTGAGACTAGTGGCCAACAGGCTTGGAGCTCACATACTTAGTTTTGTACAGCCCCCAACCCCTTGCAAGGACGCGTTTTGCGTACCTTTTAAATTTGTCCTCCCAATTCTCTTTCGATTTTTCGATTTTTATTCACCGTAAAATAGGATTCCAACACATACGATATTTCAATTAATGCAATAATTTACGAAAATATAGGCTAGATTCACCAAGGTCTCGAGGGGAAGGAGGTCGAATGTGTTTTACGCAGATCTTTAACTTTTATTAACGCCGCCAAACGATACCGGATGTACTTGAGGCTGAACTCCACGTCGGATGTTGTACTTCCTACTGACGCATACCATGGCAGGGCCATAAAATGCACTCTACCAACATAATCAAGGAAATACGACTGCAGCGGTTCTGTTAAAATTGCACGAAATCACACACGCAATGCGAGGAGAGGGGGAGGTGTGGCGGTTAGGGTAGAACAGTTAAATTCAGAAATATAATTTATGTGGGCGTGCGTATTTGAACACACCAAAGAGCAGTTAAATAAATTTCAAATTACTTTCACATTTCAATATCAAAGTTGATGGAATCGTGCATTACTGCAGAAATTTCATCAAGTGAATTTTATAAATAATTTTATTAAAAACGATAAAATTTATTCACTGTAATGTAATGTCTTTAATTTGCATAACCATGATTTAATATACAGAAATGAAATGTGTTCCTGTAATTTTGGGGCAAAATAAATGTGGCGAAATTATTCGAAATATTGAAAATCATTAATATAATCTGGCCGTGGTATAGGCTACGGTTAAAGAGCAGTTGATATGATGCTTATAAAGATAACGATCATAGATTCCAAGTCTGTGTAGTTCAGAGCAATTGTGTGATGAGAGTAAAACTTGCTGCATAGTCTTAAGGGAAGACTCCACTGAAAATCATGAAAAATTTTCCAAATTTTTTTTTTTTTTTTTAGCTATTTCACTTATTCAGAATTTATATTTTCATATCCCAAATGGATTCAGCTCAATTCTGATTACAAATACGCGTATGTTTACACTTTTTAAATTAAGGCTGGAAGGGGGCGTGGCATTTAAGGAGCTGTCAAAATTGTTTTCCAGCGAAGAATTCTTTTTTAAAATTTCTGATTACAAATCCAGTAACTTTTTGTTGGCTCCCTGAAGTTACTAGATGAATGTAGCGGAGGAGAATATTAATTTACATAAATATTCATTTTATTTTCAAATCTATTTTTCTGTGTTCATTTTTGTTGATTCAACACCAACTTTCTTATGCCAAATATTAATCAATCTGGATGACATTTTTACTGCAAGTACTTATGAGGTAGCTGCACGTTTCTATGCATTTATTTTGTGAGAAATGCTGTTAGTGCTGAGTGGGCCACCGGTCCCACATAGTGGTTCAAAGACTCGAACCTGCGCCCCTTTCATAACGCTAGTCCCAAGGCATGGCGCCTTTAGACTACGACGCTACGGCGAGGAACACAAAAAATGCAGTACTCGAAATAATTACCAGAACAATTGCCTTAGTAAGATATAATTTATAAACTATTCATATTTCCGCTCTTACTTTCTGAACATAAATCACCTGTCTCAGTTTCAAAACAAACGAAGCATCAAAAACTGGTTCTCTTCCCATCCTTTAATAGAAGGAGGAAAGAGGAATGACTAACGGACCCCACATAACCAAGGCTTACCCACCAGACGTGAGAACAGAACCAGTTTCCGCAAAATCGATTAATTAAAAGTCGAGACATTGAAAAATGAACGAAAAGCTTGCAGCAAATTCTGAACTCTTCAACAGAGCGTTTATAAGCAATTTTTCCATTAAAAAATGGAAGAAGAAACCCAGCATAATGTGAGGTGCAATGTTCGCCAGACATTTTGGGTTATGGGGTTGGGCACCAATCACTCTACGGAGAATTTAAAAGTATGTATGTATCGAGAGCTTTCACATCTGTCAGGGGTTATACTTAGAATCTATTTTTGGGCTTCTTCGACCTGGCATTACACGGACAGATGGTGATGTGGGTCAACAAAATGCCATGAGAATTGTAAAAAGATATTAGTACAGTGTTCCTTGAAGAAATATACATTTCTACAGAATGTAAACAAACTTAGACCCTGACTTACACATTAGGTATAACACAGTCCACTGGGAAAAAAAAAAAAAAAAAAAAAAAAAAAAAATTTGCTCAAAATAAAATAATTTCCAAACACCACGTTGTGTAAAAGAAAATTAAAATGCAAACCGAGAAACTCGGCTGAAAAAGGTCACGGGTCTTGAAAAAAATATCCAAAAGGAATTAATTAATTATACAATATGAACGCATCTGTTGCAATTATGTAACAGGCAGCACGTTGTTGGGATTTCTATTCACGGGCTTTATAATATTTCCTTATTTTATACAGTAATGACGTTTCAAGCAAGGGTATCGTATTCATTCATTCATTCCATTTACTTATCTATTCACTTATTAATTTATGTATTTAATTATTTATTTATTTACTTATTTATTTATGTATTTACTTATTTACTTATTCATTTACTTATTCACTCACTCATTAATTTACTTAATCATTTACTTACTTATTCATTCACTTACACATTCACTTACTTATTCACTCATTCATTTACTTACTCATTTACTTACCCACTCACTCATTCATTTACTTATTAATTTACTTACTCATTCACTTACTTATTCACTCATTAATTTACTTACTCATTTACTTATTCATTCACTTACTCATTTACTTACTCATTCACTTACTTATTCACTCATTCATTTACTCACTCACTTATTTACTTATTCATTCACTTACTCATTCATTTACTCATTTACTTATTCATTCACTTACTCATTTACTCACTCATTCATTTACTCACTCACTTATTTACTTATTCATTCACTTACTCATTTACTCACTCATTCATTTACTCACTCACTTATTTACTTATTCATTCACTTACTCATTTACTCATTTACTTATTCATTCACTTACTCATTTACTCACTCATTCATTTACTCACTCACTTATTTACTTATTCATTCACTTACTCATTTACTCACTCATTCATTTACTCACTCACTTATTTACTTATTCATTCACTTACTCATTTACTCACTCATTCATTTACTCACTCACTTATTTACTTATTCATTCACTTACTCATTTACTCATTTACTTATTTACTTATTCATTCACTTACTCATTTACTCACTCATTCATTTACTCATTTACTTATTCACTCATTCACTTATTCATTCATTAATTTACTCACTCATTTATTTACTTATTCATTCACTTACTCATTTACTCATTCATTTACTTATTCACTCATTAATTTACTTACTCATTCACTTATTCATTCTCTTACTCATTTACTTACTCGTTCATTTACTTATTCACTCACGCACTTACTCATTCACTTATTTACTCATTCACTTACTCACTCATTCATTTACTTACTGACTCATTTACTTATTTACTCATCCATTTACTTATTTACTCATCCATTTACTTACTCACTCATTCACTTACTTACTTACTCATTCACTTACTTACTTACTCATTCACTTACTTACTCATTCGCTTACTCACTCATTTACTTATTTACTCATTCATTTACTTACTCACTCATTTACTTATTTACTCATCCATTTACTTATTTAGTCATCTATTTACCTACTCATTCACTTAATTATTTACTTACTCATTCACTTACTTACTCACTCATTCGCTTACTCACTCATTTACTTATTTACTCATTCATTTACTTACTCACTCATTTACTTATTTACTCATCCATTTACTTATTTACTCATCCACTTACTTACTCACTCATTCACTTACTTATTTACTCATTCATTTACTCACTCACTCATTAATATACTCACTCATTCACTTACTCATTTACTTATTCACTCACTCATTTACTTATTCACTCACTCATTTACTTATTTACTCACTCATTCATTTACTTGCTCATTCACTTACTCATTTACTTATTCATTCACTTACTCATCGAGTTGACTGCCAAAAATTGAATTGTACAGTTATTCCTGCCCACATTATTTTATTATAGTTCACAGTATATTAAGACTAAATACCAGTTAAATCAACACGGCATGACTGCAGCTATTAGGCTGCATTTCCTTACATAAACCCAACTTACAGTCAACAGGTATGTTGCAATGGATAATTTTTTCATAACATTACTTGCTATGCATGAAAGACGGTACATACAGTACGTAGAACCAAAGCTGTTGCTAGGTTACTTGTATCTTTCACATATAGGAATACTTATTTTTGACCTTCACTTTTTTATTGCCGTCAATGGCATTCAAAACATGCAATTACAGTGTACGCTGCAGTCCAACGACTCAGTCTACTGGCTACACGTCACCGATCAGTAATTAAATCGGAATTGTTTTCAAGCCTCGGAACCGGCGCTCGAAATGTTTAAACTCGTAGAAGAGTACGCTTTTAACGATATGTTCCACAAGTGGCAATAAAATACCATTAGCTCTGTGTATGGCAGAGACTATGACATCCATCTTTGGCAGACTCCTCGAGTCTTATGAATCAAGTGCACTTGTAGACAAAAGATCCTCACAGTAACAGCGTCTATCCTCGTCTACTGCATTATTTAGTATACACATCTACTGGCGCCATATCGTTGACAATGCGGTGAGATTGATCAATTAATACACGGAACAACGCGCCTTTGGAAGTGTAATTAATTCCCTTTAAGGAAACCACAAAGCGAACAATCAGTTTCTTAACTTCAATTCGTCCACCGCTGTGGAATAACGATTAGCATGCATGATCGTGAAACGAGAGGGTCCGAGTTCAAATCCTGGTTGCGACACGTTACCTGGTTGAGGTTTTTCCGGGGTTTTCCCTCAACCCATTAAGAGCAAATGCTAAGTAACTTTCGGTGTATTATCACCTTCATTTTATTGCGATGCTAGCTAACCTTAGCAGTTGATAAAGCACCGCAAAATAAGCAATTAAAAAAATTCAATGCATATTGGACACCGTATTATGTATTGCTACAGATAGTAGGCTATATTTTAGCAACTAGAAATAAAAAAAAATAGAAGTCAGATTTAGTATTTTATGAACATTTTAAATGTTGCAATTTAGCATTTTTGAATGGAAGTCTTTTATGCAAAGTTTGGTGGTAGAAATATCTCATCAATGTTCCTACAAGCGCATTTTCTAGATTTTTCAGTTAAAGGCTTTGAATATAATAATTAAGTAAATGAACATATTTATTTTATTTCTTTCATTGCTACTTAGTAAGTTTGGAATGAATATAACTTAATACAATGTACGATAAACTAGCCCACTCCTGAATGAGTAAGACTCGTGCTCAGGAGGGGATTCCAATACAGACAAAAATAAAATTAAAATTGAGAGTGAATACAGATTAAATAGCGTTTAATATGTTTAAAACCAAACTATAAATCCAATACAATTTTTTTACTTTTTTATTAATTTGGATAGGATTCGTGATTAAAATTATTAGAATAAAATTGGTTTTACATTTGAATCGGTTATTGTTGAAAGGAACTACGTCCATTTTTTAAAGTTTTGAGATAATCGAAAAAAAAACTGTTTTGTGGATAATCTATCGAAGATTAAACCAACATATATTGTACATATATTTTTTATGTGTACAATATATGTTGGTGTAATCTTTGATAGATTACCCACAAAAGTTTTTTTTCGATTATCTCAAAACTTTAAAAAATGGACTTAGTTCCTTTCAACAATAACCGATTCATTTAGGTTCAGATAAACACAGAAAATTCATATTTTTAGTTCTAGGCCTATATTTATGTAGGCTATATGAGATTTTTGTGAAAATATTTTAATAAAATAAAATAATAAATTTGCTTAATGTCGAAAACTTTGAAATGTTTGCACAATTCAGTTGAGTAATTTTTCTGCCTTTTTTAAAACAAATTTTTAATACTTTTTCTGTGGTAAAATTGACGGATAAAGGTTGGATTTATAAGTATACTGTACGTAAATTACAGTAAAATTCTGAACATTGAGAAACACGCCAAAAGATTTTATGCAGACCTCTTATTTCTCTCACTACCACATACAACTTGTTTGTAAGTGAACACTTGCCCTAAAGGATTGTATAGGAAGAAATGTTCTCCCATCAGCACCAGACAAATTAGCAGAAAACTCGATGTAACAAAGAGGGTTTAAAAAAATGTAAGAATCTATATATGACGGGGCCTTTGGACAGAGTCTGTTTTCTTATATGCAAAAATGTCTCATAAAATGTTGTTTCCTAATGCCAGGCGTTTGACAATAAAGTCATTTGACCTCTTGCACTCCAATATTTTTCAAAGCTATTGTCATGGTCAGCCACTGAAGCACAGATTTTGAGGTGTTCCGAATCCATTGCTTGGCTTGAGTTGCACAATGGGCAGTTAGGGGACTGATATATTCCAATTCTATGCAGGTGTTTGGCCAAACAATCATGGCCTGTTGCCAATCTAAATGCAGCTACAGACGATTTTCGTGGTAAATCGCGAATTATCTATGGATTATGATGCAGAGAGTTCCATTTTTTCCCCTCTTCTCATAAAATGTAATTTCGCTCTCATTTCGTAAAACACATTTCGCTTTTCTATTCAATTTTGCATTTTATCACGATATAATAAAATTTGAATAGGCCGTCAATGCTTATCTGTATTATATAAAGTATTATAATTTATTAGTTTATTACATGAACGTTTTCGGCACTTGTGTGTGCAATCTTCAGATGTTAGAAAAGATACTGCATGTTAACACTGCCAAAATGCATGTACGTAATGTTGACATTATGATTATATGTGTGCATAAAAAGCTTATAGCTATAGCTTATAGCTGTATACCCATTATCAAGTGCCGAAAACGTTCATGTAATAAATTAACTTTATATAATACAGATAAGCATTGACGGCCTATATTGTAACTTGCTCATCGGAAAAACCCGTAACAAAATGAAATTTTATCACGAATTAAAAAAACTACACTAATATATCATAACATGTTTTTAAACAAAAAATTTCTAATTTTGACATAATTTGGGCACATTTCGCATTTATCCTGATTGCGAAAATCTACCATCTCTGCCATATTGCTAATGGAAATGAATCACGTAGAGTACATAGATGAAGAATTATTTCTTAGAAACCAACCAACCAGGAAAAATGAGTCACAGATCTGTATCGATGAATCAAGCTAAAAGTAAGTCAACAGTTGGTGAAATTACAATTTCCCTATGTACCGAAATACAATCTAAAAATTAAATTAGAAATTAGTGAAAGTAATTTTAGTATCACAATTTCTCTCTCTTATTTGTCAGGCACAACACAGATTTACTAATCAAGCAAACGAAAGGAACTAAAATAAAGAGTAATTATTTATAAATTAGACAAATATACATACATAGTTCAATTACACACGGAATCATAATATTCTTTCATGTTCATGTCAGTTACCACTCCGACTTTGTAATGGAATTCACAAGATTTAAATCAGTCCTACTGTTTATGAAATCGCAATTTATCTTCTAACGATCACGCAGTTGCTACTAATTTCATGATGGACGAATGAAAATTGAGGTTCAGCTAATAATGAAATCACAATTTCCCGCACAGCAAGTTAATTTAATATTGATATATTTCATAATATAAAATAAAAACAACTGAAAATATATCATAATTAACGTCCGCTGTACTTGTTACCACTAATCACGTTTCGTACTCTAAAAAAAGAAAAAAAGAAAAACGATTCCTGACAAACTCTAAATAGAGTAGTAGGCTAAATTCGCCGAATTATAATCCGCATTCATGTTCATGTCCGTTACCATGGAGATTTTCTGATGAGAAACGTATGAATTATTAATGAAACTGAAATCTGCCCTACTATCATGAGTAACTCACAATTTCTTCTCCTATTCATACTACACACAATTCACATTTTCTAGTGAAATACGAACAAAATTAAAGCAACTTAAATTAAGTAAAACTAATCCTAAAGTAACAAATCCTCTTAACTGCTCCCGTCAGTACTAACTTTGGAATTTCTACTGAAATAAGAAATTATAGTAATTATTAATGAATCCATTAATGAAATAACTGTTTTCCTCCATTCATCACATCAGTTCTGTGCACATTTTACAATGACAAAAATGTATAATATTTTTCATCACTGATGGAAACTCAAGAGAGTTTGATTTCAATAATTTTTATAGCTACCATTTAATTTTACAGTCTTCAATTAAGATTGCGTTTTTGCTACAGGGTTATTCAGAAGACACGCTACAGGATTTTTGGTTGATTATTTAACGACGCTGTATCAACTACTCGGTTATTTAGCCTCGATCGGATTAGTAATAGTGAGGTAGTATTTGGCGAGATAAGGCCGAGGATTCGCCACAGATTACCTGACATTCGTATTACGGTTGGGAAGACCTCGGAAAAAATTCAACCAGATAATCAGCCCAAGCAGGAATCGAACACACGCGCGACATCATGCAGGGTTATTCTGAGGAAATAATATTAATTGGTTGCAATAAATACAGTCAACTCCGGATATAGTGAACCTCTGCGGACTTGCATATTTCGTTAACTATATCCGAGGTTCACTAAATCCTAAGGGTGCTATTCATAGACATTTCGCAGCACGCGCTACGAGCGTACTAAGCTAGCCCCGGCTATCCACTGGTTACTAGTACAGAATTCAAATCATATCCTATCGCTAACACTGGTTTATGAATACGAAAAACGCTGATCATCCACCGAAATCCCGCGCTAAAAATGTCTATGAATACGGCCCTAAGTGTCTACTGATCAGGTAGAAATGGCAAACGCTGTTATGGTGTGACTGCGTACTCAGCCTTGGAATTTCCCGGGTCACTTAATGGAAACCGGGAGGGGTTGATGGAGTTTGAAAGTCATCGGAATCTTGCCTTCATTTATGCTCTGGACATAATGTCCGTCCCCTTTTAGTAGTATTAGTAGTAGTATTTATTTATTTAACCTCGTAGAGATAAGGCCGTCAGGCCTTCTCTGCCCCTCTACCAGGGGATTACAACTATAATATGAAGAATAAAATTACAATTAATATTAAATTTACAATTACAATTACAATAAAAATTAAAGTACGACAAGATTACCTGATTAATGAAAGCTAGACAATTTATCATAGAAGTTAAGAGCAAATGTGAAAACTATAGAGGAATAACTCTTATGAATGTAGGTTATAAAATTCTCACAAGAATAATAAATAAAAGACTGCAAATCTTATCTGACGTTCTGATACTGGAAGAACAGAGCGGATTCAGAAAGGGAAGATCGTGCACTGATAATGTATTCACAGTGAAGCAAATAATAGAAAAGCGCCGAGAGTTCAATTTAGAAACACACATGGCTTTTATAGATATCGTGAAAGCATTTGATAAAGTCGACAGGCCAAAACTATTTCAAATATTACAATCTAAAGGCTACCCACAGCACATTATCAGAATGATTAACAGTTTATATAATACCTCAAGAATTACCGTAAATACTGGAAAACATTTAACTCGAGAAACTGAAACAAATAGGCTTAAGACAAGGGTGTAGTTTATCACCGACACTGTTTAATATTAATGCTGAAGAAATTGTTCGACAATGGAACATTTTAGTAGATACTGGAATTTTAATTGATAGAGGAATAAAAATTAATATTCTGGTATTTGCCGATGATATGATTGTAATACAAGATACTGAAACAAAACTTCAAAAAGCAGTATATGAACTGAATAAAATATGCCAGAAGCATAACTTTAACATATCAAATACAAAAACAAAAGTAATGGCATTTCAAGGCAAAAATACTTTAAGATCTAAGATTGAAATAGATAATAAAGTAGTAGAACAAGTAACAAATTTTAAGTACCTGGGATGTGATGTGAGTTACAAAAAGGATAATGATATAAAAATAAAATTACAATTATTCCAGACAGTATGTGGCACAATTAATAGAACTTTGAAGAATAAAAGCAGACAGGAAACAAAAATGAAATTCTACAATGTAATGGCAGTCCCTACTCTTTTATATGGAAGTGAAAGTTGGGTTACAACAAAACCTGAAGTTAGTAAAATACAAGCGGCAGAGATGAGATTCTTGCGAAAAGTAAAAGGATGCACGAGATTAGATAGAATTAGAAATGAAGATATTAGACAGGAACTAGGAGTATACCCACTTATTGATAAAATAGACAATTACAGACAAGATTGGAAATTACATGTAGAGAGAATGGACGACTACAGACTTCCCAAGAAAGCAATAAATTATAAACCAAAAGGACGAAGAGATCAGGGACGACCGATGAAAAGATGGAGCGACCTTTGAAGCCGGAACGGGCAATTGCCCATACCATGAAGTGAAGAAGAAAGAAGAAGTTAAGAACAAAGAATATTTTTGTATTTACTGAATTACAAATTAAACCTAGAATAACAAAATTCTATAGTGATGAAATTACCATATATTGAGAGAACTATTTACAAGAAACCATGTCTGAACGAGTCTCAATTACTGACCAAGTGCCTAGTAAGTTTGCGTTTGAATTCAATTTTATGTCGACAGTCCCTGATGCTAGCAGGTAACGAATAAAAGAAGGCAATTGCATTTTCCATTGTTTCAATGCTATCCGTCATAATGGAAATGTTTCTGAGAACAAAAGACAACCCTTTGACGGTTGAGGATTAGAAATAACAGTACAGTGGTGCTCTTTATGGGTGGAGAGAAACTT